>NC_035108.1:230987485-231288661 GCF_002204515.2 Aedes aegypti | reverse complement strand
TCGTGCTGTTACGGCTCATACAAAATTTGTAAAACGTTCATACAAAAAGCGTTACAAGGGGGTGGGTGGGTGTCGAAAATGGCCATTTTTGGCGTTATGAAATTTGTGAATAAACCCTAATCGTTGGGGAGCATGAGCACTCCGTGATTAACCAGAATAATCATTGTACAATATTATTGTACAAAGAACCAACAGACAGAACTTGGGAGTATTTTATCTTCTTCAGGGTACAATTTTAGGAATTCCAAACATTTAAAGTCAATAACGGCGCCAGCCACGTCCTGATGGTCATCGGGAAAGGGAAGTAATGTTATTGTCGGCGCGGTAAAAAGTTAGAAGTGGTTCCTCGCCGAAGTTGGATTTTTCTCAAAACCTATGGGAGATACCTAACTTCGGAAGTGGTTCATTCGATTCGCATCTGGATGCGCTCGAATGCGCCCTACTTCCGAAGTAGGGTAGGGGGACTGGGGGTAGTTTGCCCATGTTAAGGAAAACAGCAATTTTATATGTAAAAACATTATTTTTTGCTCTTGTTTTAATGATGGTCGGATAAACAAACATTTTTTCTATCAAATAGTAGAAACAGCTATCCATTTTAGCTTTTCTGAGTTTTATAAATGATTTTTTAAAAAATGCTTGCTTAACTGCATATGTATTGTTTTGCGGGGTAAAACGCCCCGCTTCAGTTCGGCGTTAGCCATGCTGTAAACGTACGCACACAATCATGCTTGTTTATAGGTTGCATACATCCGGGCGTTTGTTCAGATGTTATTGTTCAATAATAGTATACATGCTGATGCGACAAATGTACATTTGTAAGGTTCCAAATTACGCGTAACTTCAATATGGCATTACGTTTGGTAGTATTTGAATTCAAACGGCTGTTTTGGTGTTATGAAATAGGGGTGGGCGTTTTGCCCCCAGAGTTGATTAAAGTTTAGGTCCTTCAATAAGCTTTTTAAGGACATATTCAACATATTTTTTGCATGTTATACAAACTATGACAGTGCACAAGTTGGCTCCCGGCGATAGTTTTAGAAATTTGGTTATTTATCGACCTAAAATTTGACCTTGAAGATCGCACAAAATTGCAACGAAAATAGCGAAAAACGTTTTTATACGTTTTTTACGATTTTCTTGAGAAAAACACATAAAAATATATTAGGAAAAGCATTTTTATCCATTTTCTATAACATAGGGTGAAAAAAAGTATTCTAAACCCCACCGTTCGCCCAAATCGAGGGTGGCGCGTTTTGCCCCCTATGGGCATATTACCCCCAGTTCCCCTATCTTGCATAGATTCCGAGAAAAATCCAACTTCGGCGAAATGCATTTTCTAACGATTGGCCGAACTTACAATAGTATGACATCCATTGTTACTAAATACCGTCTGCGTCTTCATGGTTGTCACGGGAAAGAGATTTTCTAAATACCAAAAAAGGACATCTGTTGTGTTGTGTTTATGTTACGGTATGTGTAAAGTTCGTTGAACAAAGGAAAAATGTTTGCGATATTCACTATTATAGACAGAGTATACCTCTGAAAGTAATGAGGCCAAATAAAACATGTTAGGGTTTTTGTCCTATAATGGAGGTCCCAGGAATGGTGTTGAAATTTAAATTGTATTTTTTGTGTCCGGACACGAAATATTATTGTATTTACATACTATTATTTAACTCGAGCACAATGAAAAAAATAAAATAAAAATAAGACACATTTTCAACATAAGTTTAAAGCTCTACCTTTGACACATTTTTGTAGTATTTCGTTCTATTATTGCGGTAGTGCCGTCCTATTATTACGATATACCAAAAACATATATTTCATTACATTCAGCATGCATTCAATGTCACACAATATTAAAATTGTGTTCCCTACGTCTTTATGATACTGCCTGATACTATCAGTTTGTGCGACTTTGGATCACATTTTTGGCATAATAAAACTAAAGTCTTGTTTCTTCTCCAAAGTTTCGATCAAATATTTTTACTATGTGCGCAGAGTAGTAACCGGTCTTTGGCGATACTTCTCCAGCTGTCCCGAATATTTAGGGTCGCCATGTCCTCTTCCACTGCATACAGCCAGCGTATTCGCGGTCTTCCACAAAGTCGCCGACCTTTACCAAGTTTTTATCGCAATTCTTTCTTCCGACATTCGCACTAAGCGACCAGCCCACTGAAGTCTGTCGTATTTCACACGCTTGATAATATTCGCATCTTTGCACACTGTACAACTCGTGATTCATACGTCTGCGCCACACACCATTTTCGAGTTTCCCACCGAGTATTGTCCGTAGCACTTTACGCTACAAAACTTCGAATGCTTTCCGGTCTGCCTCTTTCAACGCTTACGCTTCGTGCCCGTAGAGAGCCAGCGGAAGAATCAATGTTTTATACAGGACGAATTTTGTTTCCGTTTGCAAGTTTCAGGACCTAATGTAAACGAACTCTTCAACAACTTCAAACACATCCCTATCACACATTACCTTAGCACTTAAACAACCAGGCCTGTCTCTATCTCAATCTTCAACCATGTACTTCGTTTTGGTAGAATTAATGTTCACGCCTATCCTCGCTGTCTCTCTTTTCAGAGGCACGAAGGCCTCCTCCACTGAACTGCGATCGATTCCAATAAGGTCGATATCGTCCGCAAAGCCAAGGAGCATGTGCTTCCGTGTGATGATAGTGCCATTTCGCTGCACGCCGGTTCTCCAGATGGTGAGTCTACAAGTTATACTCCCAGAATTTATCTAGGATCATTCGCAAGGTAAACATCTGATCCTTTGTCGAGCGGCCCTCACGAAAACCAGCTTGGTATTCGCCGACGAAGGACTCCTCGAGCAGTCTCAGTCTGTTAAACAGGACGCATGGCAGCATTTTGTACGCCGAATTGTGCAGGATAATTCCTCTGTAATTGACACACTCCAGTCTGTGCCCTTTCTTGCAGATTGGGCGTATGAGGCCATCCGACCAATCGTCCTTCCATACCTTCAAAAGTACTCGGTGGATCGACTGGGAACGCTGGCGACATCCATGTCTGGCACTCTTCATCGAACCAATCGTTTCGTCTTCGTCGTTGACCAGTGCCAATCATTCCAGAACCGTTGATTCTTCCCAAGTGCTCGTCTAGCTGCTGGCGGTACTATGCAGCTACTTGATCAGTCGACAAGCGTTGGATATTCATGCGCAGTGTCCTGTTAGTTCTGGAACTCGTGACGCTAGAATTTCAGCTATGACGAGATAATGATCCGAGTCGATATTAGGGCCTCGGAAGGTGCTGTGGGGCCCAGATAGCCGTAGCGGTAAACGCGCAGCTATTCAGCAAGACCAAGCTGAGGGTCGTGGGTTCGAATCCCACCGGTCGAGGATCTTTTCGGGTTGGAAATTTTCTCGACTTCCCAGGGCATAGAGTATCTTCGTACCTGTCACACGATATACGCATGCAAAAATGGTCATTGGCATAGTAAGCTCTCAGTTAATAACTGTGGAAGTGCTCATAAGAACACTAATCTGAGAAGCAGGCTTTGTCCCAGTGGGGACGTAACGCCAGAAAGAAGAGAAGAAGAAGGTGCTGACATCCATGATATCTGAGAAAATGTCGCCCATCAACCAGCACGTGGTCTATTAGGGAGCAGGCATCGCCACTCGGGTGTGGCCAGGTGTGTTTGCGGATATTCTTTCGTGCGAAGTAGGTGATTGCTATCCCTCTAGCAGTAGCGAAAGTTACAAGCCGCAGTCCATTATCCTTGGTAACGGAATGGAGGCTTTCTGTTCCAATGACGGGTCGGACGAAATCTTCTCTCCCGATCTGCGCATTTGCGTCGCCGATGACTATCTTGACATCATGTTTTGGATACTCTCTGTGGGCCTTATATAGGCTCTCATAGAACTAATTCTTCATGTCATCGGGCTTATAGTTTGTTGGCGGTCCCAGGCATGGAGTTGAAGAACTTGCCTTTCTTTCTCAACATACAAATTTGATCGCTTACCGGTTTCCACCGAATAACTCGCTTCATCTGCTTCCCAATCACTATGATATGGTGAGACGTCTTGGGTTCTGACCTGTTCTGACTACCGATATTTAAATTTAAAGGTTTTTCGGATAAAAACGGACAAATCAAGAAATGACGGTTGATAGTTTTGAAAAACAAAAAATTTGACGATAAAACTACAAACTACAATTCAAAATTCTTGAAATAGGTACTTCAATTTTGAGAGCCAATGAAGACTTGCAAATAGCAAAGAAAGAAGAAAAACATACAAATAAAAATATTGATTATCAGTGAAAAAACATGATTTGTGGAACATGACTCCATTTGAACAAATGTCTGCCCAGTAAACACAAACTCGTATACAATAGCGCATATGAGTACAAATGTGATGGCGATATACGTACCTTTTGCATGCAGCCTAATGGCGCATGTACGTATATCGCCTCCACTTTTGTACCGTAATCCGGGGTAACATTGATCATTTTTCTGAATGTTTCTTCAATATTTCGTTTGAAAATGCAAATGTTGCAGGTTTTATATTTTTAAAACAAGTACTGCCACCCATAGCTCGAGACCATATACTGTGTTTTGTTTATTGAAAGATTAAAGCATGTTAAAAACAATGTTTTAGGTGATTTTTTGATTTAGTTGATATGGGGTAACATTGATCACTTCTATAAACAACGTTCGGTAATACTGAAAATGTCGTTACTTACTTAAATCATGGCCCCTGAAGCCGAATATGAAGGCCAAACGATTACAAGTCGTTTACTTTTTGAGTTATTTTAAAATTAAAAACACTTCGAACCACGTAATACGCCTAAAGGTAGGCAATTTCCTAGGGGAATTTTACATTCCTAACAGTAATTCGGTAATTTTGCCTAATTGAGCATACTTATAAAAGTTTTGATAACGGAATCGTTTTCGACGATGTCATTTTTAGTAAGAACCAATTTGCTTGCTTATATCGTTTGCAGAACTTATGTGAGACATGAATCTTCGGTAGTGTCATCCTTAACAATTAAAATCATTATTTCGAAAAGTTGACGGATTTACGCATAAGGTAAACGCAATTCTCACAAAAATATTAACTTTTATTAGCTTATGAATATAAGAAAGAGAAGCACCATTCATGATTTGGAAATGTTTCATCAATAAATGATAATACGAACTTTTGATGAGGTGAGTCATTCCGATCAATGTTACCCCGCTGATCAATGATACCCCGGATTACGGTACTCATATGCGCTAACGTATACAAGTTTGTGTTTACTGGGAGGAAATCTACCGGTCAAGCAGTATTCTGAGTTCTCATGCTGTTCATCGTATGTAATTCGAAGCACACCTAACTTTTCTCCAAAATAACTGAAATTTCGACCAGAAGTTCATTTTGACATGAATAATCAAAATATTGGTTGACAGGGAAATTTCCAGACCTATTTGAAAATATGAATAGGTCTAAATAGGTAGTCTTGTTCATTTAAACCCAAATAAAAAAGGAAAAAAGGTAGAAATCTTCATTTAAGAAGTGTAAATTATTGGTTGAATCCAATTTACATACGCTTACTCTGTTTAAATGAAACTGTACGATAAGAGTGGTTTGCAATAATTAAATTTTGCTTTATTGGATGCCCTTGATGTATATTCTGTGCCATAATGGGTTGTATTTTCAAATATTGCAGTACCTACATTATTAAAACTAAATAAAGAGTGAGGACGTTTTTTCGAGACCCAAATGCTATTGACATTAGGTGTAGTTTTAGCAAGTAATAGTTAAATTAGTAAATTATTCCTAGCAATTAAATGTTATTGAATAATTTTATGTACAAGCGTAAGTCATGTTTGTAAGAGTATAGTTGGCTCTGTGACCATAACTAAACGGTTAGTCAGCATGTTCAATAAAGCTAGGTTTTCTGGTGTGATGCATTCAATAATTTCCATAGATTTACTTTTTTTAATGATCATATGCTTCAACTAAGTACTGCTTTGTCGACACGAGCCATTCAGATCAAATATGAAAAAATGTTATACAATTGCTCTACTGAGGCATAACTTATATCCATAAAAACTAACTGAATGCATATCCATTTTGTAGATATTTCCATTATAGCTCATCTGGTGTAGTTTAATTTTTCCACTGCTGATTTGAGGGCATCTTCTATGTTGCTGTACACAGGGATGTTTTGCCGTTTGGCCAAATCAATCAAATACGCACGACCTCTGTTGTAATCTTTGATTGCCGAACTTGAAAGCTGAAACAGAGAAAATAATTTATTAATGAAGCAGAAATAATAAGCTAGTTGATATTCGAAAATGAATACAAGAGAGATGCTAGTTATTCAAAATTTCGTTTTTCAAATGACATGTATTTCAAAGCCTGCACTTGACACCACCCAGCCCAAACGTTTGAAAAATATCTAAATCTGCCAGGGATAGCATTTACTTGAACCATTGAAACATTTTTTACCACACCAATTCAAAGTGCTAGATTTCATCAATATTGTCCTGTTGAAATTTTGTGTGTATGTGCAAGTGATTTTTTTTTATTTTATAATATTACGACGTTTGTAATCGAATACTATGAAAACTCTTTTGAGCATATTTAATGCAGTGACAACACTTGTATTTTTTTTAACATGGTAGGAAATTCTGTGCACGTATGCAATATAATCGTGCATAAACTACGTAACCGCATAAAACATTTTGAAATCATGACATAAATTATGTCCACATCGATTGTTTTTACTTTTTTGTCGAAACAATAATGCGTCATCATGTAAGGGGTGTGGGAGGATAAATTTCTTAATGTGATTCAAATAAATTATATTATTTCAATCTTATCATGGCAAGAGTTGGTTTCAAATTATCTTGAGAATTAAATAAGCAACACTTGTGAGTTACAGTACGAACATTTTAACATCATCTTATAGTTAAGAATTTATACTTTCAATGCGTATAATATAATCTGCATCTTTTTGTCTCTTGTTAAGTTACAAGTATGATAAATACGCTAAAAATACCACATAAACTGCAATAACTTGTTTGTTCAAAAATTTAGCAAAGTATTCTGAAAAGTTGAGTATTTTAACTATAGATAAAAGTTCCAAGAACATACCAAAACTGAAAAATCAAACATGCAAAAGCTATGACCATAAATGTGATTTAACTTTAAAAAAGAGCAATTCTCGCTGAAACCAGGCCGCCATCGGCACCCATCGTTAGAATTCCAATTTTATGTCACTGATCGCTAGTTTTCGATAAAACTTAAGGGTGGTCCTTTCTGTTTTCTCAAATTGGTGGATCCCTCGTACGCCAGCTAGCTGAACAGTTTGCGAAAAAGCCCATTTTTTGATAAATATTGGGTATTTCTTCACGTGATATGTCTCATCTTTCGCTTGGAACATATAGCAAAAAAATTTGGCGGCCATTTTGAATTTGGCCGCCATGTTGAATATTGTTAGAAAAATCGTTTTTTTCGCCATTAGCGCACCGCTAGTTTTGAATTCTGAGATCACCATCAGAAAGCTGAGGAAAAATTGCGTAAGATAGGCTACAAAAACTAGGTGAGCAAAGGTATTTACCCTATGGTATGAACGATTTTCTAAATCATGTTCTACTATTTCAACGTATATGGCGGATTCTATGACACTACCCCGAACGCCACTACCCCGAATGTCACTACCCCGAACGCCATTACCCCGAAAGCCATTACCCCGAATGGGGCATTACCCCGAACGCCACTACCCCGAATGGGTCATTACCCCGAACGCCATTACCCCGAATGCATAACATATTCAGACTTATTCTAGTTAGAGAGTGGGGAGATAATTGTACGATTCCTTATGAGTATTTAACGAGTTTTGCTCAACAATCCTTTTTTCAAATATTATGAGATGGAAAAAGAGCTAGATTTTCAGCAAATAATTTTTACATACTAAGTTTTGTTTGGATTTGTCCTCTGATTTAATGAGATTCATACAGCCACATTGCAAAGCTCTGATGAATAGCCTATTTCGAAAAGAAGGTTGAATTTATTATGAAAATAATAGCTATAATATGCACAAAATTAGGATGTAGTAAAATTTCTTATTGGACGTAGGTACCCACTTCCTTTACTCATTTTTGTGGGTGTCGGGCTACCAGCATTAAGACTTAAAAAATTTGTTTCGTGAACGATGGTAATGGAAGATCATCCTGAGATAGTCGCTGCATGTGTTGTTCTATTGAACCCGTTTAAAGACCAATTTGATAGATAACCGTTCCGCAAGCAAGCAAGGAAACGTTAATGGAAGGGACGAATGATCTTCGGGTTAAAGTCTCTCTCAAACAACAACAACAACAGGAAATGTTAATACACTTGTACATGTTAGAATAACGGCGACCTCTGATTCCCGCTACAGTAAATATTTTCGTTGGTTTGGGGGATCTTTAATTTGATTTTCGATGAGATAACCACAAAAAATTTTTTTTTGTTCAAGACAATGAAGAAATGATGATGGCAGAAAAGTGGTGAGCAAATCCGTAAGAGACTTGTCTGTTTTTATACAAGAAGAAAGGGAAAATGTCTGACTGGAATTGTAGCAGGATTCTTTTTAGTGAATGCCTTCAGGATATATTCCTTAAAAAATAAGTTGATCTATGTGGAAATATTATTGGTTAGCTTATCCAATGAAAACTTGAAAGAACAGCCTATTTAAGAAAGAAGGGAAAATTTATGATGAAATGTTTGCACCTATGACGTGAATGATCACTGTAACAACGTGATGCTATGGCACAACCTTTATACATTAGGAAGGAAACTAATTGCTTAAAAACAAAATTGAAACACCACCAAGAAGTCCAAATACCGGTGATTACGCAGCTGTTCGGCAAGATCATATTAAGGGTTATGGGTTAGAATTTTTCCGGTGGCGGTTGTCAACAAGATATTTCGAAAGAATAGCTGACATATAAAAGAAGGGAAAATATATGACGAACATTTTACCGACGAATTTTATGCGCCATTAATAACCAGTTTTCATTAGAGTCGCATTTTTGCCCGCAAAACAAGATACTTCACTGTATCTCATACTATTCGGAGTAATGGCTCATTCGGGGTAGTGGCGTTCGGGGTAATGACCCATTCGGGGTAATGGCTTTCGTGGTAGTGACCCATTCGGGGTAGTGGCGTTCGGGGTAATGGCATTCGGGGTAATAGGATGGAGCCATATGGCGAGTGCAATCGATGCAAACATCATTTTTTGTACAACAAAGAAACAAGTTTTCAATCGTTGGTGTATTATTTGAGACAGATGAAGAATAGGAGTATTATTTTGAGTGAAAAAAATCTGGCGGCCATCTTGGATTTTGACGCCATCTTGGTTTTAAGTAGAATTATGAGGCCTCCGTTGAAAAAAAAAAAACAATCTTTCTTATCTTTTTATTTGTGGTGTGTTATTTCTCAAATATAATGTGCTCTCGGGCTAGGCATTGGATATAAATAGAAAGCGTTGTGTTTGGATGGGCATCTAATTCTTCCGAAAGAGGTGCACTTTGCGAAAAACGACAACGTGATAATTGAGCTGAAATTGAATTCAGTTTAACTTCTGCGTCCATTAGTCCTCTCATGGCGTAGGGGTAACGCGCCCTAACTAGAGATCAGGGAGTCGTGAGTTCGATTCTCACCGAGAAGACGTGTAACTTTTTCGCAAAACTTCACATCAATTTGTCAATTTAATTCAATTGCGAAGTATATGTAATGTTTAGCTTTTCGGTAGTTGATAATTTTGAGGTTTATCATTATATTATTATATTCCACCGTCTTCGTCTACGACGTACAGACTGCCTAAAAGTTAATTAAAATTTGATTAACTTAAATTTTTAATCCTAGTTTAGAACATCACTTTCGACAAATTAAAATTAAACCGATCACTAACGTCATTGAAGCTTTAACACACAAACTAAAAGAGTTTTTTTTAACCATAAGCAGTCCTGTGATAAGAAATTGTCAAGAAAGAGGAACTACGGAATCGCCGTGGAGGAACGTTGAAAGAGACTTCACCGAGAAGAGTAGGACAGTCGAGGTTGCCATATATGGTGTCAACGATAAAAAATTACTGCACCTGGGTCCCGATATAGCTTAAGATCGTCTGCGAAGGATGAATTTCAAGACGAGAGCAGCTGATACAGATCGTTCACAAAAATTATGAAGATCAGCGGGCCGAGGACGCTTCCTTGCGTTACTCCCGAAGTTATTTCGGACGCGCTAGAGCTTGCGCAGTTGACGGTCACGTATGCCGTTCGATTGCTTTTCGACGGTTAAGAGTTGCGGTACAGTGTCAAAAGCCTTCGCAAAATCTATGTAGATTGAATTTACCTGCTATTTCGCTTCCACCTCGCGAGATAATGCGGTGACACAACAACGACTACATAACGTTGTAGTCGATCTATTCCTCATGAACCCGTGCTGACTATTCGATATGATCGGCAATGCGGTGTTTTACAGGATGTTGTACATGAACTTCTCAAGCACCTTACACGCAAACAAATTTTGTTGTACTATCTACCGAATCCCTGGTAGAATTAAGAACTGCACCAACGATTTTCAACCGACTACAAAAATCTGTTAAGTTTACTATAATCTGGTGAAAATCACTGAGCAGTGCAGTAAATGTGACCATGTCCATAGTGTCATGTCTACCTATCTCAAGTGATATTAATTATTCTACCTTTTGACTTGGTACCTTTTATCTGTTCGTACCTACGGTATTTCTGAGCTATAAGTACTGGCTGCAGTTGGCATAGAAGAGAGACTTCCCGGACTGTGGACTGATTAACATATTATTTTATTCTTTATTTGCAGGATATAAAAGTGGCGACGAGGATCATGGAAACGTGTGTTGAAGATAATCGATTTTCTTTGGGGTGGCGAATTGCCAATTGTATCTGTTTTTGAAAGTGTGGTGAAATTGCCGATTTGAGTTGAACCAAATTGTTCTTCAGAGCTGACGAAATTATCGTTTATTGTGAACATAGTTGTTCTTTTGTGAAGCGATTGCTGTATTGAGATGAACGAAATTGTTCTTTAGTGTTGACGAATTTGTCAAATGTAATGTTGAGCAGTAAAATCCAATGATTTGAATGTTTTGTTGTAGTCATGGAATTAGCAAATTTGCGTATTTAAGATAACATCGTGGAATTCTTTGGATATATTTTCGATTGATCGTTGTATGAGTTGTTGCATCTTGTAGGTGGCTTTTAAAGAGTTATTAGAAAGTTTCTAAAGGGGAAAGGACTGTCATGTCTACCTCAAGTGATATTAATTATTCTACCTTTTGACTTGGTACCTTTTATCTGTTCGTACCTACGGTATTTCTGAGCTATAAGTACTGGCTGCAGTTGGCACAGAAGAGAGACTTCCCGGACTGTGGACTGATTAACATATTATTTTATTCTTTATTTGCAGGATATAAAACATAGTAGCATCCACTACAAAGCATTGTATACCAATCCGTGACACCCACCGTAGAACACTGTGTGGTCAGAAGTATAGTACCAAACTTGTCAAATCAAGAATGTGTCTAGTCATTAATACTACAACTCTGGTTAATAAACCGAACATATTTTCTTGTGTAGTGATGTTGACTATGTTTTGGTAGAGTTAACAGATTAATTAATGTAATCGGTCGAAAATCGTTGGTGCAGTTCTTAATTTTACCATAGATTCAGTAGTTTCTACAATAAAATTCATTTCAGTGTACTAAAGCAGCATAACAGCGTGATACCTCGGTAGTTTTCAACACGGTTACGGCTGCCAGATTTGTGGATTGGTACAATAATAGCATTTTTCCACGCGCAAGGAAATTTCCTCTCGGCAAAAGATCGATTGAAGACATCCGTGATTGGACCTGCGAGTGTGGACGCGCATCGTTTAAACAACAACGGGGGAAGATTGTCGTCTCCAGAACCCTTTTTGATGCCGAGGTCGTTCAAGGCCTGCGATACTTCTTCTATTGAAAATTGAGGTAATGGGATGCTAATGTCGAACGAGGGTATGTTCTGGAATCTGTCATGGCGGGGCACCGGAGAGACTCGAGTAAAGACGCTTTCAAAGAACGCTGCAAACAAGTCAGCTGCTTCAGAATTTGTGCTGGCTGAATGTCCTGAATACTCTACCTTTGCAGGAATGCAGTTGTTAGAGCGCTGGCGTTTGATGAAGTTCCAGAAGGACGAGGGGTTATGTTTTGCGTAGGATTGGATTCGAGCGATATAGTCATTGTGGGTGGCAAGAAGCAGCGTGTTGTAAAGGATCTCTACATCACAAAGATGACTTTTGTTGGCAACAGATCTGGACGAGAAGTATCTGGTCCTGCTTTTTCGGAGGACATAGCGAAGGATTCGTAGCTCTGTGGTCCACCATGGCTTATTGAAGACGGAATTAGTTGCGCGATGCTTACGAGGAACATATTCTAAGATTACCTGCTTTAGTTTATTGTAGAATGTCGTGAGAGCGTAATCCACCGAACTGTCTGGATGGATCTCCCAGCTAATAGAGGACAGATCAGCATTCAAATCGTCGAAATTGCATCGTTGGAAGTTTAAGCCAATGTCTTCAGATTGGTCGTCAAAGACATCGGGAAAGTTTGTGCTGAGAAGCACGACGAATGGCATATGATGTGTGTCGACTGCTGAAAGTGGGAGTGGTGGCTCGACTAGATCGAGATGTTCCGGTAAATTTACAAAGACTAGATCTAGTAGATTACCGTTGGCTGGAGACCGGAAAATATTTGACTTCGACATGGACTCCGTAATTTGCTGAATGACTGATGAGCAGCCAACAACCTTGCAGTTTTATGCGAACAGTAACCTGCTCAATATGCACGCATCCAGTGCACATTACCAGCTCGCATTGGAATGATTTCTTGACGGCGATAAGAACTCTTTCACCTCGAAGAAAATTACTGGATAATGCAATGCGGTCGCAACGGAATATGGTGTAACCAGATGAAAACTCAGCGTTACCGATGTCCGGTCTAAGCCATGTTTCGGTGAAGGCGAGGATATCGTAGTCACAGCTTGATAGTGACAAACGTAGCTTAGCAGTCTTGGTGCGTAGACCCTTGACGTTTAGATAGTAGACTGACGTAGGAAGCTTCACTGTCGGGGATGGATTCGTTGCTAGGACAGGCCCAGACGCATTTGTTTCGCGTGAGGGTGCTTGAAACCGACCTCGCGATGTAGAGGGCCGACGCTGTTCGGATGACGATGAGCTAGAAGAGGCAGCAACATCAGCGAGTGAATTGTTTGATGCCTACTTGGATGTAGCTTCGGATAATATTTACATTATTGGAAATATGAACATTAGACCTATTCATTTGTCCGGAAATTTTACAGTCAACCAATACTTTGATTTCTTATGTCAAAATGAACTTCTGGTCAAAATTTCAGTCAATTTGAAGATAATTTAGGTGTGCTTCAAATCAATTATGTGTTTCTGAGCTAATTTCAAGCTTTAAAAATTCATAACTATCGAACGGAACATCAAAAATGATCGAAAATACCTTTACATAGTAGTTGATTCAATTTTACGAACTTTTGTCGAACACACTTTTATGATTGGAGCAAGTTTTAACAAAGTTTGGTTGAGATTTGTGCTTCAAGGTTCTTGAAAATCATTAATTTTAGGGAGTATTCTCTCTGAAAAACACACCTGTATGAAAATTTCGGATTTTTAATTTCCAGAACATGATGACTCTACATATCTAAAACTCAATCCCGATATAAGTTACAATTTATCTTACAAAAATAAATTATGAAAAATAGAAAATTAGGAAGCACTTTTATAAATCCGCTGTGGGTGAGCCAAGAGCACCCCCGCGAGCTTTGGCGGGTGTAAAAAATGAACACGTTAGCACTGCTTTTTCTCAGTCGATGATAATGATTGTTTTCAAATCGTTCTTAATCGTCAATGAAATGCGATCCAAACAATCATCACTCGGAAAGAAAAAGCAACGCTAACTTGTACAATTCATTCATTGGTTGGTACATGTGTCATGCGTGAATTAACTATCATCAGGTTGCGATGCGGTGTTCGATCTTTGTGCATTTTTTGTAATTTATTGCCTAAAGCCTGATTGCTGCTGAACAGGAATCGCTAAAGAAATTTCTCGCCGATTCCTTGCAGAAATTTTCTACAGCGACTCCCGTTTGAACTGACATCTCTTTTCAACTGCGTACTGCGATCAGAAAAAAGCGCTTCCTTGATCGATTCCTTGCAGGAATTTTCCATGCATCAAGATAGGCCAAGAAATTACTTGTCAGCAGCGAATCAGGCTTAAAGCAACATGTAGGGGGATTAGGGGCATAATGAACATACGGGGCGAAATGGACACCCCCTCAATATCTGAGAATATGCATACTTCATCAAAAGTTTATACACTGTATGAAACCTGTAATGCATTTGAAATGTTTGACGGTATAAAAATTTATTTTTTGCTTCAATTGCCCTTCAAAATTTGACTTAGAGTTTTTCTCAATTTCAAATTGGCACATAAGCAAGGCCGTGGAAAAATCTAATTTTTGAACAAAGTATCGAAACTAGAAAGGTTCTTTTTAGCTATTATGATTGAGTGAGAGCCCTTTTACATATCGGAACGATTGACAGTCATTAAATATATTGTAATCATTAAATTTCATGCAGGTGTTCATCTCGCCCCGATACCTTTTAACCAGCCTTGTTTTCGACCCAATTTTCTATCTCGCTTTTCTGACATATGATATGATTTTTATCATCATGAATGAATGTAGCACGTCGCACTACCATCAAACTTGAAAACTAGCCGGGGGTAAATTAAAAAAATTACCATTTTATGGTCTTAAAACGAACATTTGCTTAACGTGTCCATTATGCCCCTAATTCCCCTAAAGCCTGATTTGCTACTGAAAAGGAATCGCTCAAGAAATTTCTCGCCGATTCCTTGCAGAAATTTTCTACAGCGACTCCCATTTGAAGTGTCAGTTCTTTTCAACTGCGTACTGCGATCAGAAAAAAGCGCATTCTTGATCGATTCCTTGCAGAAATTTCCCATGCATCAAGATAGGCCGAGAAATTACTTGTCAGCAGCGAATCAGGCTTAAGCTGTTAATGGTCTATGAATTCATAGATTTATTTCGTTCGATTCCTGTTGACTAGGTTTTGAAAAACTAATGTCGATGTCTGTTTTTTCTACCATATGTATTCAGAAAACTGTGATTTTTGGGTACTGTGGAGAACAAATCATGATCAAACAATGTTTAAACTCAATTTAATCTTATTTGCGTGTTCGACAAACTTGAACAGAATAGAATTAGCTTTCAAATAGAGGTAAAAGCAAGTGGTTTTGATTTTCCACATGCAGTTATGATTTTTCAAACCTTGAAATTAGCCCTTAAACACATTTTTAACTTGAAGCATACTGAAATCTTTATCAAATTACCTGAAAATTTGACCAGACATTGTTCTTAATATGAGAATTCAGGATATTGCTTGACCGGTAGATTTCCAGACATTTTTTCAAAAATGAACAGGTCTAATGAACATGACTGATCATACTTTCCGGTATTAGTTTCACGTAAATGTTCATATTTCTGAAGATTTTTTTCGAATCTTGATGCGTCCGACGTCATTCATCTTCCTAGTAGTTCTATTCTCTAGGAAAATTGTAACCATCTAGGTATACAACTTCACACCGCACAAAAAAAAATGCCACCCGGTATCCGGTGGCCAATAACATGGCCAATCAACTTCCTAAAACTAGACCAAATTTGCTGTCGACTGCTTTCGGATGCAACCAATTTCGTTTATTTTTTTTTATTTATCACTGTTTGCGAGTCTGTCATGTTTGTTTCGCGTTGGTTTACTCTTGTGAGGTGCTTCGTGATGCGAACATTTCCACCACCGACACACTTTTGTCCAGAAAGCCGATTTACGTGCAAAGATGCATTTAGAACTTTTGAACTTTAAACTTTAAATTTTAAATGAAAACTGCCTTCTACAAAGTTGTTTGTTTTAGTAAGGCCCATTGTTTAATGTTATTCAAAATTAGCGTGGTTCACATTTTCATATAAATGAAATAGCCAACATTCTTTTTTGTAGGCATTATGGTATACAGGCTTTAGCAAAGTTGTAGCCCATTTAATTTCACACAACTTTGCTAAAAATAGTTTTGTCCCAGTGAACACACCATCGTATATGATGGTATACAAGAGTACAAAGGTGGAGGCGATATACGTACATCTTGCATGCAGCCTTATGGCGCATGTACGTATATCGCCTCCACTTGTGTACTCTTATGCGCAATCGTATACGAGTTTGTGTTTACTGGGGTATAGCTGTAGATTAAATCACATCACAAATAACAAAGGGGCCTTCCTTAGCCGAGTGGTTAGAGTCCAGGGCTACACAGCAAAGTCATGCTGAAGGTATCTGGGTTCGATTCCAGGTCAATCCAGGATCTTTTCGTGATAAAAATTTCCTTGACTTCCCTGGGCATAAAGTATTATCGTTCCTGCGACACGATATACGAATGCGAAAATGGCAACTTTTGCAAAGAAAGCTCTCAGTTAATAACTGTGAAAGTGCTCATAAGAACACTACGCTGAGAAGCAGGCTCTGTTACAGTGAGGACGTAAATGCCAAGAAGAAGAAGAAATAATAAAAATCGTCTCAGATTCGAAAAAAAAATAGTTTTGATTAATACAAACTTTGACCGCTTTGTGGTAACATTTATTATTGTCGCACCGCCACCAAACCGGATCGCGCCAGTGAGACTCGCGACGCGCCTCAACTCGCGCGATTTTGAAATCAGTTTTTTAGTGTGGCGCTGCATTCTTACGATTTTTATGAACACAGCGCACTATTCACATATTAGCTGCGACGCACGGGGCCCTAGAAAACAATAATTACAAATAAATGTTGGTCTTGATTTCTACCGGATACATAATAAGAACTGGCCAAGCTTGATTATTGCTTATAATCATTTAGTAACATAATTTTTGGATATACTTCATCACATCATCTATAAGTTTCCTTAATAGTTGGGCAGACGCAAAAGTGATTTCGGTTTCTGACAACAATGGATGTAACACTTTAAAATCAAATCTTAAAAATCGGATGACCAGACGACCGTTATAAGCACCATTGAACCCAGGAAGTTTTTGTTTTCTATTAAACTAGCTCGCTCTGGAGGAATCGTTGTGTTCCTTAGTTATTTAGTTTTTTAAACATTTTGGTAAATCGTCTCATAATTCTTTCACACTGCATAATTATTATCCTAAGCTGCAAAAATGTTACAATCCAGTCATAGCAACCGATGTTTGACCAGTTTTTCTCATAACTAAGCTGCTGCTGCATAATTGTAACATGTGTGGTGCTGGTGTAAATTTTTATGTATATTATAAGACAATGATATTACCTGTAATCCATTGATTTTACAATCATTTGGTAGCATTTGTACACACAGTACTATGTTATAGCCGAGTCCCATGTAATGTGCCGCCATTGTCATTGCACCCAGCGATCTGGTCTTATCGGTGATCACGAAAAGCAGTATTCGACTAGCATCCAAAATTGCTGGATCAAAGATAAGCTCATCATTTCCTTTTATGCTAATTTCTCCCGTTTCATTGAAATCGATAGAACATTCGGGTCCTTCATGCAAGGTGGATGTGAAAAAGGTAATATTTTTCGCTTTCAGATAAGGTATTGCATAGTTTTGTCGCCAATTTGTCAGCATCCAGCAACTGCCTCCGAGATACAGATCACGCGTTTTCATTCCATTATTCTCCCTGTTGCTCGAAGAATGATTTGAATTATTTTGATCTGATGCTGATTTAGAAGAGTTTTGGCTCTGCTGAAGCTGAGTGTTACAATTTTCTTCAATATGTTTATGTGTGCCAGATAAAGTGTCGTCAGTATGTTTCGATGATGACGCATTGATTTTTTCTATGTCAGCCTCACTAGTTCTGTGCACATTTTCAAAAGTGTCATTGCAATCACTAGATATTGAAAGCTGTGCTGAATGGTTTCTGGTAATGTTCGATTCCGCTGCGAACTGTTTTCCTGTATTGATCGGCGAAGGAAGAGCTCGGCGGCTCCAACCTGAAAATAAAGGAATGAATTAGTTAATATAGACATTAGCTTTACTTAGCAAATGTATTAAACGAACAAGAAGATGAAGTGAAATTTGCGTAAAAGTTACACGTTATTTTGATAATAATCTAACTCACGAAAAAAAATATGTGAAAATGCTCATAAGAACACTAAGCTGAGAAGCAGTCTCTGTCCGAGTGGGGACATGAAAGTCAGAAAGAAGAATTAATAGTGGCATTGTGGCCACTATTAAGAGCCAGTTCGCGAGAGCCGCAACCCCTTCTTGTATTGATGTTCTCCGATCAGGCTGAAATTTTCAGGGATTGTTCTACTATATAAAAAATGATGTTTTGCAAAATTTTAGATCTTTATATTTGGGGGAAGTGGGACAAAATGACCCCCAATGATTTCATGTCACTAAACATGCAAAATCACAAAAACTGATATAACTATAGTAAAAGTGCACGGATTATGTTGAAATTTTGCATGAATACTCTACGTTATATGAACTTTGAGATTGGCATGGTATATGGATTTTGAAAGTACTTCAAATCGAGAAAAATGAGTTTTTCATAAAAAATTTAGTGATTTTCAAATCGATTTTTTTTCTTACCAACCGAACTAGGTCAAAAAACTAAATATGACGTTTTGTAGGGTAACTCATGGGCTTTCATTTGAGGTGTAATCCAAATATGCCGTTTCAAAAATTTTCGAAAAAAATTTTTTTTTCGGGGTTGTGTTTGAACTTGAGCCATTTTGCGAGTACCGCAACGGCCTTGTCTAGAGAAGTTGTATTGATGTTCTCCGATCGAGCTGAAATTTACAGGAGTTGTTTTCCTATATAAAAGAATATATTCCGCAAAATTTCAGATTTTTATATTAGGGAGAAGTGGTACAAAATAACCACTAATAATTTAATATATAAAAAATACAAAATCAATTAAAGTAATAGGGATAGTAAAAATAAACGAATTTGCATGAAATTTGGCATGTTTAATTAACGTTACTTTATATGAACTTCAAAATGAACATGGTATTTGGATTAGAAATGTGTTTCAAATTGATAAAAAAAATCTGTTTTATTTTTTTTAATAAAATTAGTTTTTTTTTCAAATCGACTTATATTTTTGTCAATCCAACTAGTTCAAACAACTAAATATGAAGTTTTGTAGGGAAACTCAGGAGCTTTCATTCGCGGTGTACCGTAGTGAATCAAAATTCGGACGGTACCAATATCCGGACACTCTGATAATATTTACCAATAAAATGCTAAATTGACAACATTTATACAACTATATTGAATGAAAAAATAGCTGTTTTTGTAGTTATTACGACGTATTGGCCTTTCGGAGGTCAACAAACTGATCAATGTCCCCGATGAGATCAGCTCAAAGGTATAAATTTATTGGTTAGAGATAATCGTATAGCATATTTTTATTACTTACATTTGGTCTCTTACTAGGCAAACAAATTCAAATTTTTAAATTTAATATAGGGTAATTCAGGTCGCTATCTGTAATTATTCAGTTTTAATTAGCATATAGTAATAATATATAAATTATAATTCACTTAATAAACGATTTTGCATTCACATCGATCAATCAACAATGAGAAGTTATTTTTTTCAATTCTCATTCCCCCACTTGACATTTCCGCAATGCGTTCGAGGGGCGCTTAGATGGAGGCAATCATCACAGCAGTGGTGATTGTAACATAATAATACACAAAGTTATAGTTTAAAAGTTTAGTGACACCACATTGAAAAAATATGCTGTAAATATGGTTTAAAAAAGTAATAAGAGGCTGTCAGGAATTGGAGCCCAATGTTTTTGAATCTGGACATTGTATTGGAATTGTATGTTTCGATGCCGTAAGTACACAATTTTCAAATAAAACTGGAATAATACTTTGAACATCATCAAAACATGAGTAATATGTAATAAGAACAATACTGTGCGTCGTTCATTGAACCGATCAGTGATGATTGCAATTTAAACCACCAACATGTCTGTCCAAACAACTAAATCACAAACATTGCTTACACAATATGTGTTCATTACTATTCAAAAAGAAACCCATTTGGCAGAACAACACTTTTTATAAGGGAAAAGTGGGTCAAAATGACCCCCAATATTTTTGTGTCGGAAAACACAAAAAAACCCCAAGAACTACTGTACCATTTAAACAGATTGTACTGAAAAATATGTTTTTTTTTTGTAAAAAAACGCACAATTTTCCGAGGAAATATGCAATTTTTAACAATCTTCGTCTCTCTTTTACTCTTTCGAGAAATTTGCAAACATCAAGGCTAGTAAAAGTTAAAATTCCATTCAAGATATAAACAGTACAGTGTCTCATAGCAGCCATATGTGCAGTCAGTCTAAACTAAGCTAAACTCAATTATTTACAAATTGATCTCTAGCAAACATACCATCATACACACATACATGTGACCCTCCTAATCAAACCCATCAAACATTATCCAAATTAAAAAAAAATGCGGTAGTTGATACCCATCCAAACAGCGTGAGAAGAAACAACGCTTACTACCGCCGAAGCTGCTAACGAAAACATTGGTGCAATGACTTATTGTTATCCACATCATCACTTTTGCAAGAAAGTGACATTTCTTTCAGATACGGTAGCGGCAACACGGTATGATATAATCGGTATTACAACTACCGACAAGAGGCCTCCATACGCTGCTCATACCGCCCGGATTTTGGTTTACCACGGTACATCGCGAATGAAAGCCCTTGAGTTGTCCTACAAAATTTCAACCTAGTTCGGTTGACAAAAATAAGTCGATTTGAAAAAAAAAATAATTTTACAAAATAACAGGTTTTTCTCGTTTTGAAATTTTTTTTATCCAAAATGATCATTCATATAACGTTAAGTAAACATGCCAAATTTCATACAAATTCGTGCATTTTTACTATCGCTATTTTTCTTCTTCTTTCTGGCGTTATGTCCCAACTGGGACAAAACCTGCTTCTCAGCTTAGTGTTCTTATGAGCTCTTCCACAGTTATTAACTGAGAGCTTTCTATGCCGATTGACCATTTTTGCATATGTATATCGTGTGGCAGGTACGAAGATACTCTATGCCCTGGGATGTCGAGAGAATTTCCAACCCGAAAAGATCCTCGACCGGTGGGATTCGAATCCACGACCCTCAGCTTGGTCTTGCTGAATAGCTGCGCGTTTACCGCTACGGCTATCTGGGCCCCTACTATCGCTATTATAGCAGTTTAATTTATTTTGTATTTTTTATATATTAAATCGTTAGTGGTTATTTTGTACCACTTCTCCCTAATATAAAAATCTGAAATTTTGCAAAATATCTTCTTTTATATAGGAAAACAACTCCTGTAAATTTCAGCTCGATCGGAGAACATCAATACAACCTCTCTAGACAAGGCCGTTGCGGTACTCGCAAAATGGCTCAAATCCAAACACTACCCCGAAAAAAAATTTTTTTTCGTAAATTTTTGAAACGGCATATCTGGATTACACTTCAAATGAAAGCCCATGAGCTACCCTACAAAACGTCATATTTAGTTTTTTGACCTAGTTCGGTTGGTAAGAAAAAAATCGATTTGAAAATCACTAAATTTTTTATGAAAAACTCATTTTTCTCGATTTGAAGTACTTTCAAAATCCATATACCATGCCAATCTCAAATTTTATATAACGTAGAGTATTCATGCCAAATTTCAACATAATCCGTGCACTTTTACTATAGTTATATCAGTTTTTGTGATTTTGCATGTTTAGTGACATGAAATCATTGGGGGTCATTTTGTCCCACTTCCCCCAAATATAAAAATCTAATATTTTGCAAAACATCATCTTTTATATAGAAGAACAATCCCTGAAAATTTCAGCCTGATCGGAGAACATCAATACAACTTCCCTTGGAAAGGGGGTTGCGGTTCTCGCGAACTGGCTCTTAAGAAGATGATTTATATTTACCTTGAAAGTCTGTGAGATATATTGGTGGCTGCTGTAAATTAGTCCCTTTAATGGGCGAAACACAACTTGTTTCCAGAATCTCCTGCTGGAGGACGGACAGATATGATTCTAGTACACAGAAGCTATCGAATGTTATCGAGATATTATCGTCCGCATAACCATTGGTAGTTTTAGTTGATGTTGAATTTGATCCAGGTTGTGTACTACTTGCAGGCCGTTGTTGTCGTATTTCTTCAAAATATGCTAAAATTTGTTTTATTACGCTGATCGAAACTATGCCAGACGGATAGCCAAGTGCGGCCAATGCTGTTTGACATTGGATTAAATTTATTACTTCACTACTATTATTCACCACTCTATCAAAAGTTCGTCGAACAGATCTAGAAATAGAAGAACAATCAGATTAGTACTGTATTCAGGGGGCAAATTGATGGCTGGGGTAAATTTAAGGTGAAGATGAATCGAAGTCACACCTCAAAATTTCAGAAGCACAAATTAACAGAATCAAAGTGTGGTTCAAGTTGAAGAATTGGTCTATTGGTTATAATCAGTTAGTGAACTTTTGATCATACACGCTTGGTTCGCAGCACAAACTTACAATGTTTTCTAGTATGAAGATATCTAATGATGATTGTTAACCTTTTTTTGTTTTCCAAGAAGGTTAAATTGCATAACTCTATTCAGGTATAACCAACAATGTTGACAAACAAGTTGTTAACAGAGGTGCAAAACTTAGTCTTTGTTTTTTCTTATCATAAAACCATTTATTCCAGAAAACGTGCTTTTTCAAAGCAAGTTGCCTATCTTATGATGTTTCGTGACGCTTTATGCGTATTAAGCAATTTAATGGCACATTTTACTTGTTTTAAAAGTTTAGATAAACTAAAACTAAAAGAGGTGTCAATCGTTTAGTTTCTGGTTACTCAAATTTAGTGAAAAAAGTTTTTTTTTATTTTAAATAAACAATCAATCAGATATTAGAGAAAAACTGATTTTTTCGTTTATCAATAAGTTTAACAATATCTGTCATCTTAAGGCTTTTATCGCAGGAAGTTTTAAAATACTGTAGCAAGTATTTGATAATTATGGGACAGATCGTATACAGCACATTTGTGCGTGTACCAAAGTTCAAAATATGCCTTTCCAGTAAATCAGTGCTCACTGATTCTGAAGCCATTTCAAAAGAGCATCTTTCCTTTTGTGAATAACAACCATAAAAATAGAACTATCGCACGATAGCTCTATTCTTTGCCTTCGCCTTTGACTCTTAAGATTCATTTAACACAAGGATTAGAAAGTAGCAGTGAGCGCTTACATCAATCTTGTTGCAATGTTGTGCGGTTGATCTCGACACGGTCCTCCAGACAGTATATTTTTTATGTGTTCCAAGGCCAAAGCCACTTTATCGAGTACTGGCAATCCTCTTCGTCGCACAAGCTGTTTCAATAATTGCTGATTTCGAGAAAGATCCTTGTATTCGCTGTTGATGAAAAAAAAATTAACCCAGCCTCTATTAAAATACATTTATAAGAATACTTACTCTAATGTCAATGTTTCATTTAATATCTTCTGCTGTTGTGCGTATGGTAAAAGAACTAGAACAAGGTGCTTAGAATTACGTCCTGCTATATTAGCCACTTCAATTGCACCAGCGGCTGATCTTGTTTGTGGATCCATGACAAAAAATAACACTTTTGCCTTCTCTTTCGCCCGATGCTCTAATTCTAGCAGATCTGGAGTCCATTCTGAAACTTGCTGCAATTATAAAAACAAAAATAAATAGTCAAAACGTATACAGGTCGGACTCGATTATTCGGAGACTCGATTATCCGGGGACTCGATTATCCGGGATTCGATTATCCGGAATTTTAGACTCAATTATCCGGAATTTGTTTTTTGGTGTTTTTATTTTTTAATTTTTATGCATAAATCTGAGATAATTTGGCATTGCAATATACAATATGAATGGTTTTGCAGTTTAGAACGTATTCAAGAAAATGGGGGTTTAAAAAAGTGGTTTTTTGTGTATGCTGGTATTTTTTTTTTTTTGTAAATAGCCCTAATGTTCATAGAAAAAAAAATCTGGCTACGCCACCGCATCATATAAATAAAATAACGAGAAAAAATAATGTTAAAGTTCTTTTATCAAAGATATAATTTTTTTACTTAGTGATTCGATTATCGGGAGGATTTGATTATCCGGAATGAAAAAAAAATCGGTACTCCGGATAATCGAGTCCGACCTGTACTTCAATTTAATGTTGAATTTGTCATTAAATAAGCCCCTTTCCGCAAATATACCTAACATATACAATTCAGTACTGTCTGGATGGTTACCCATGTAGGACAAAAATCGCGTATGGGATTTTAGCTAATATTTTAAGAGCAGTGTTTCTCAAACTTTTTTGATTTCGCCCTCTTGAAGTCTATACTTTGGAATCGTACCCCTGATATTTTTTGTATTAATTAACCGCAATACTGTATTTTAATTCTGATATACATCTTATCATTAGTATACCAAAATTTAATCAAACTATCAAATATACTGGTGGAGTATTTCATATGTGATAGCACTTCTATTGTTTGGATTTTGGAAAGCTTAAAAAACAGTAGAAGTTTTTGTATTTTCAAGTTAAAACTCACCAAATGTCACTTGCACCATTTGCATTTAGGTCCCTCAATTGCAAAAGTAAAATTATCTAGTGTTCATTACTGGATTTTCAATCAGTTTTCACTCAACAAAGCGTATCTGTATATCGTTTACTTGGTCCTAATAAAGATTCGCTCATTTTAGATCATTTGATATTTCAGAAACTGTTGATATACATTTCAGAAATTTTGGATAGATGTTTGATGCTCCTGAACATGCTTATTCATTCATTCCAAAACTTGAAAGAAATATATGCAAATTCAACAAATTTTACAACTTCTATTTCGTTGCATCCTAGCGTAAAAAGTTTATATATTTTGATAATTCAGGAAAACACACATTTTTTCTTCCTATTTTAGAGCTTTAAAAATTAATTTGATCGGTTATATTGGAAAGCCGAATATCAACAATAAAAGCATTAGCTGCCTAATCCTGGCACCTCGAGTAACATTTAAACTGCGCCAAAATGTAAAAATATGCATATTTTGCAAATGTTCTTTCGTTAAAATGTGAACTACCATGCGTCAACATGGACTTCATTTCGGTGTACATTAGATAAGTAGGGGACCTTGAATACAAAATTCGAACTTGAATTTTGTATGTCCTATATTTAAGGGGGGAGAATCCGTAATTAATTCTGAAATTTTCAAAGCAGTTTTTTCGTTCAATATCAACTAAGCTTAGATGAAATTATGTTCGCTTTATTAGATTTATTAGGTTGTAACATCAGTCGCTTTTCGTTAGACTTTACAAAGCGATGCGAAGAAGAACGTTTCATATCGTATTATACTTGAGTAAATAAAACCGTAAAGACTGTCAGACATATTCGCCTTGCCAAGTAGCGAAAGAGAAATAGGATACTCCGTTATGATACTAAACGCGAGAGGTTTTCAGATTTCCTCTGTTTTGCGAATTCCTTAGGAAAAGTACTATTGCTACTACTTTTTGCTACTTTTTTTTTTGTTTGATTTCAGAAAATAAATGTTATTTTTTTAAGTTATTGAATCGAATAATTTTCAAGTTACCGGATTGTAGAAAGTAATTCCTAATTTCTTCAGAGTGGGTATTGCCACATCAGCTCTCCAAGTTGTTGGATTACACGAGCCTCCTAAAAAAACCTCTGGTCCTGATGTGGTTTCATTGTTTGCTGTAGATTGGTCATCGAGCTCCGAATTGCTTGCTTTGACAGATTGCGAGGAATCTGTAACATTATACCCAGATGACTGTGTATTGTCATGACTATTTAGTATGGATGTATGCCTGAAAATAAAATCAATGGTAATTTATTCCTTTATAAATCAGATAAATTTTTGAGATTCACTCTTAACGTACCTTATTTTACGTATATCTGTTAACAGCACTGAGAATTCTCCGAATGTTAATCCATTTTTATGTTTGGACGCCTTATTACATTTGTTGCAACCACGCACAATGAACCTAGCAGTTCTTAACATGTCATGCACTAAAAAGATCCATGAGTTAACAAGTTAAATTCAATCATTGGGAATCAGTAATCAAACAATGTAATCAAAATGACTAGTGTATCCATGAGGTCGTAATATGTCATATGCAAAATGGCGTCTTGTCGTCTAGCTGTCAGGTCACCTTTTACCGTTGAATGTCAAATGAAGCTTGAAATTATCAATTATTTATTGCAAAAAGTACACACCTTGTTCAGAAGTTGGAAACAGTTTAAAATCACGAAAAAGTGGTTGAATATTAGGTTCTGGTACAATACAATTATCAGATCGTTGATTCCAAGAGCTGTAAGCTTCCCTGTAAGAAATAATAACAATAATTTGTTTATAAATTGATAGAGTGTATTGCTGAAAACATATTTCGATGAGTTTAATGATAAATTGGTTGAACAATTAATTAGGCATATCATTTTGATGTGCACTGTAAGTAAACCTTCGAGTTGTCGCACTGTTGTACTTTGTACAACCGTTGTGATTTGTATAGTATCATTTGGTAACAGAGATATCTATCTACACCAAACCAAAATATTCCTCAAGAATCTTCTTAAGAAACACTCGACAATGTTTGTTTCCAGTATGACCATTTAAAATGCGGTAAAATCATCAAATGTAGACCACATTTTGAAATCGGTATATCTCAAAATCCACATAATTTATAAACTTGGGTCTTCGGTAAAATTGTCCTGGAGATAGAGCGCTATCTGCATCATTTCGTTAGGAATTTGACCGCTAGGTGGCACTAATGGGCATGAAACTTCTACTTTTGTTTTGTAGATATATCAAGTGCCTATCCATTTAGAAAGAAGGCATCTTCGGCAATGTTATTCAGTAACTCAAGGATTATCATTGTTCGAGCCAGTTAATTCAAGATGTTGCCACTAGGTGGCGCTAGTGAACATGAATCCTTTGTTTTGAAGATATTTCAGGAGCTTCAATGACTATTATTATGTTAGCCAATCTCGATCAGCTTAGTGTTCAATGAGCACTTCCACAGCTGTCAACTGAGATCTTTCTTTGTCAAAGTTATCATTTTCGCATTCGTAAATCGTGTCGCAGGTACGATAATACTTTATGCCTAGTGAAGTCATCCTGGATCGACCGGGAATCGAACCCAGACAGCAGTACACTTTTCACGGCATTCTACATTTTGCTCTATTACCTTATGTGCCATAAAATTTTGGGAAAGTGCATGCGCCATGGAGATCTTTATTTCATCTTTGTTTTGACAGTAATGTTTTACGATTTATTCGTCCTTCTGCAAAATTGGTTTGCTTCGATCCCTCAAGAATTGTAGTACGTAAATTATTTCATAGTTCTAGCAATCACATGCAGCTTTTGCTAACACGAAGTTCAGGCTTCTTCTTTTCACAACATAGAAACAGGGAGCTTCTTTGATGTGAGTGTTCACCTTATCGATCGGATGCAGCTAAACCAATTATGCTTTCCCTTGATGAACATATTATAATACTTAATTGGAATGATAAGAAAAACTTTGCTATTGAAAGTACAGCCTATTATCAAAAGAAAGAAACAAATTCTCATAAAAATGGAGCAAGTGTAATACTAATAGTCGTTATATGATGATGGAAGACATTAAACACAGTAACAAAAACACAAAATCCTATCCCTGTGATGAAGATTTAATAAAAAAAAAACCGAAACGTCGAACATATGAGCAACACATCGTCCCCTTGATGCTACAACTGGATACCGTAATCCGGGGTAACCTTGATCGCAATGACTCGCCTCGTAAAAAGTTCGATTCAACATTTATCGATAGAATATTTTCAATGCATAAATGACGTTTCTCTTCCTTACTATTCATGAGCCAATAAACATTAAGGTTTTTGCGTAAATTGAGTTGTGTTCATGCACAAATATTTAAACTTTTAGAAACAATGATTTTCATGATTATGGATGGCACGATCAAAGAAATCATGTCATGAGTTCTGAATACGATATGAGCAAGAGAAATGCGTTTGTTATCAAAAATGACAACGCAGAAAACGATTCGGTTGTCAAAAATTTTATAAATATGTTCAGTTGAGTATCATTCACAAATTATAGAATGCTGATTTTCCTTAGGAAATTGCCTACCTCTAAGCGTAGTCCACAATTCAAGGGTTTTTTATTTTGAAATAACTCAAAAAGTATATGACTTGTAAGAGTTTGTTCTCCATATTCAGCTTCAGGAAGCATGAGTGCTTTGCGAAGACCCAAGCAGTTCGATTCATTTTCGCGCGCTCGGAGTGTTTTTCGCTGGCTTCGTTCGCTTGCCCAGTGCTTTGCGAAGACCCAAGCAGTTCGATTCATTTTCGCGCGCTCGGAGTGTTTGCCCAGTGCTTTGCGAAGACCCAAGCTGTCCGATTCATTTTTCGCGCGGCAGGTACGAAGATACTCTATGCCCTGGGCATCGAGAAAATTTCCTTTACGAAAAGATCCTCGACCAGCGGGATTCGAGCCCACGAACCTCAGCATGGTTATGCTGAATAGCTGCGCGTTTACCGCTACGTCTATCTGGGCCCCTTGCCAAACGATATACAAATGCAAAATTGGTCAATTGTGAAAGAAAGCTCTCAGTTAATAACTGTGGAAGTGCTCATTAGAACACTTAGCTGAGAAGCAGGCTTTGTCCAAGTTGGGACGTAACGCCAGGAAGAAAGAAGAAGAAGATGTTAAACCATTATTCTTAATTAAATCTGAAAAATATCCACAGCTCATAAGCGTATGATTCAAAATACACAAGTTTAAGTGTATTTTTCAATCATATTCTCTGCAATTAACCATCACCTTGTAAAACGGTCATACTTTCAAAGTTGCACATTTCAAAATTTTGATTTTCGAGTTATCTAGATGTAGCAATAATGGAACGACATGATTAAGTCATCTTAATCAGGCAAGTTCAAAATATCGTTATTACTGCACATCGCTCATTCGATAAAAAACAGTTTCTGAATGTTCATTTAGATGAAAACGGATATTGCACAAGCTTTTCAAAGATTGTAGGAACACCCAAGCAATTCAAATAATCAAACCTTTATAGAGTAGAGAAGCACGATTCATATGTTGAAAATGGTTCATCGAAAAATGTTACCCCGTTTACGGGGTCGTTTGTTTATCGATTTAACTGTACTGTGACGAATCACTTATTTTCGAATATCGATTGGTCCAAACGTACCTTAATATGTTTTTGGATACGTCATGATTGTGTTGATGTTGCAAATTCAGTGTACTGGGCCTCATCGCAGCGGGATTCGTTAGATGCAGGAATAATATTACGATGGTATAAACATACATTCCATCCAGGATTTCTGCTCATGAGTTTTTCTTTATCCTGTAGACACCAGAAAAACATTGTATACCTCCTCCGATTGTAATAAAAGGAAAAACATATTGAAGATGTGGTAATGCTCAACGCTCTGGCTCTTTCCTTATGCAGGACCTAAAAACAAAACAAAAAACTTTTTGTATATTGTCTGATATTATTTAAATGCTTCAAAAGGATATAATCTAATGGCGAGTTTTTGACTATGCGACGAAATTAAACAGCACTTCTAATGCTATGATTGTTTTTTTTAACAAGCTGGGGGTATACCATATGCAGCTGCTTCAGAATTGAACATTGTGTGATTGTGTCAATGACCGGTAGAAGGTAAAATAAATCAATAAAATTCAAACATTTATCCAACAACGCTTTTGCATTTCTAATAGCTATTTTAAATCCTTACACTTCAATCACATTAATGAAATCATTTCTCACAGTTGTATACACTTTTCAGACGAGTATCACGCAAAGCACAGCTACTATATTGCCCATTGCTATAGGTTCGTCGTCATCATCGTAAATAAACTTTCTGATATGTGTCGTTTACGGTTGCTCCAAAATATTCCGTGATCAGGGTAATGTCGTACTTACACATGAGCTCAAATGTTGTGGTGCTAGCTCACAATAGATTTGTGATTAATAAGATTTGGAAATAAGTTAAGATCGTTTAAGCATATCGAAATACGATGTAATTATCTCGCCTTTCACACCAGCAGTGAAGATATTAACAGAGGAAGAACGCAAAAATGTCTTTCACTTCGAATTTGATCTTATAGGAACTGCTTGCAAGACGTAAGAAACAGTTTCATATAGTAAACGTAGAATATGAATGAACTCATCAGAACATGACCACTACATTGATTTTTGTTCTTTCCATATTGAACATCCACGTGCTGACTGCTGACTCACATTAATGAACATAGAATCGAAAACTGCCAGTGTGTATGTTCTACCTCTGTTTTGCGTAGTATACATGTATAGATTGGCACACCATACGTCACTTAATACATGGAGACAACCAAATCCGAAGATTGTATGTCAAACGTAATAATGATTGAGAAAACGAAAAGCAAATGTGACAGTTCAGCAGGATTGCCATGTATTTCAATTAAATATATTTCATGTATATCATCTTTTGCTGCATAGACGAAAATAATTAACAAATAATTAATAAACCCAACGATGGAGTCGAACCATCCATCGGTTGAAATTTATAGATAATAATAACATACTAAATATTAATAATTTAATTTAATAATGAAAAATTGGGGATTGTTGTAATACCTTATTGCCATCAATGGACAGCAGCGTGTTTTATAGAATATTGCTACAACAATTCACCATTTCTTTTAAAAGCAGAAAGTTGAAAATTGACTATATTCAAAGTGAAATGTTATTATTATTCATATAGTAATTTTGAAATCGATGTTAAAAAAATGGTTTCAGAATCGATCTATTATTTATTTCGAATTGTGCTTTATCACCGTAATTTTCACGATTTCGCGAAGTTTTCATGAATTGCGAAAAAAATATATTCATTTGAACTCTATTATTGCAGCATTTGTCATAATTATCAAATTCTGCAAGCATACTGTATGAATCAAACGTTGTTTAATGCGTCTTTTTGTCATTTATAAGCTTATACAATAAAGCATTTTTCGGTGCGGAAAAAGAGCCATATAATGAAGAATTTTATTATAAAAATAAGTACAAAATATAAAAAGAAGCTACAAAAGAGCGGTTACAAAGTTTAAAATTTAAAATAACATTGCTTTGATTTTATATATCGGATTCTTTCACTATCTCACATAAGTATATTTTAAGAAATAAAAGCGGTGTTTAAAATTGAATAAAGGTAATCAAATTTTTAGGAAAACATCTTCAAAAATTGTACCGCTAATTTAATACGTACCTGCCGCACTTATATGACTTGTTGATTGTTTCTTTCTGCGCATGTCTGACAAGACGATCTGCCTTAACGTGGCTAGAGAAGTGAAATCTATTAAAGTGTTTTTGGACTGATATCATTATATAGAATATATGCGGTCATCACCGGTTAGTGCGAAAGAGAAATGATGTAGCTTATCATGCCGTCCTTCTTCGATTCGATGTGTTTTTCACAAATCCGTCTTTGCGAGTATGTGGATTTCTCTGAAAGTGGGCAAAGGAGTTGCGTGATGTTTCAGTTTTGAAAATGTTTTCATTTTAATCGTATTTTTCAAAATATGTTTACGTTGGTAGATATCCTGACAATGGAGTGATTGATTTTTGGAATGTGTAGTGATGGATATCAATCAGAACAGTGAGTATTAGCGTTTTAAACGCCAACGTAAGTGGCTTTACAGTGGTCTACGTTAATTGAAACAAAGAGCCGATTCTACTGATTGTGCATAATATAATGACTAAAATGACACATTACATCAACAAGGCGTATTAATTGTTTGTTGTTCATTGAAACTGTAATTTAATCTGCACGGAATGTGATTCGTAAGTTAAAGCAAAAATGGCAATCAGAATATATATGACGATTAATGCAAGGATGCAAAACGGAAAACTCTTTTTAAACATCATTGAGTGTTAGAAGAATGTTATGGACGGAACTAGAGTATTTTAGACAGTGTTTTACATCAGGATATTTACAGCAAAATCAAATGGAAGAGTCCAAATATATTTGCATATTGTCGTTATGCACTTTCCAAAATATCCTCAAATGAGCCTTCCAGTTGAGTGAGGATTGCTCCCTGATAATACAAAACATATCAAGGGAACAAAATTTTATATTTTGTTAAACTATCGATTTTTTAGATGCAGTAATGGAACCCAGTTAGCCGTTGCGGTAAACGCGCAGCTAATCACCATGAGCAAACGGAAGGTCGTAGGTTTGAGTCCTGCCAGTCGAAGATCCTTGTGTAAAGAAAATATTCTCGAACTCCTAGGGCATAGAGTATCTTCATTCATGTCGCACGATATACACATGCAAAAATGGTCAATCCTCGATTACTTTTTCAAATCGTGAGTAACTTTCGGTTTTGAGAAATTTAAATGCGAAGAATCAAAACCTTTGTTCTAAAGCAGTTTTAAAATCAATCTCCTTTTTAAATTTGTTTTGCCGTATACATCGCCGTTTCAATCAATTACTTACATCGTTTTTATAAGATTGATTCAAGTAGTGTTTTGTATTGATTCGTAGTTAAGACTCTTGGTCTTTCCACATAACAGAGCGATGAAAGTAGTGAGTCGGTTTCGAAAATTGAAAATCCGACATAGGTCGTAAATCCGGAAATGAAATAGTAAAATCCTAGCAGGTTCAAAGTGGAATGTGTAGAACTTTGTCTGCGGAATACGATGCATTGATAATGTAAGTTCGTATATTATTCAGATGTTTGTGATGTTGGAAAAGCTCTCGGTTAATGTGCTCATAAGAACATTAAGTTGAGAAGCAGGGGCTCTGCCCCAGTAGGAACGTTACATCAGAAGGAAGGAAGAAAGATGCAGTACAATCTTCATCATCTGAAATTCTTCAATTCGATTCAAATTTATTTTCTGTCTTCAGTTTAACAAATTTAAATATGAAAAGCATTATAAAAACATAATTTTTAAAAGCGTGAATTGGAGAAAATTTTATGTAATTAATCATCGGTAACGTACGATAATTGTTGTTTCTGTTAATTCCTTCATTACATTACATTTATTTCTTATATCTAGGTGTACTGTGTAAGACACTATCATCCTAATTTGGTAAATCTAAATCAAGCTTTTATTGACATTTCGTTTACGGTAGAATTTTACAGGTTGATTTGACCTGCTTATGAGATAATAAAGAAAAGGTTTCAATAAACTTAATCTAACTTAACCTACATATATATATATAACGCATTAATCATGACAATAGAAAAAAGAACGGTTTTTGTCTATAATTACTTATAAATTTATTCGGCGTTTATTCCAATGGTTCAACATTAGATATTCTACATAAGGTGAAGTAGGCCGTCATTGAAATTTGTACTGGGCATCGATTATTGGGGATGCATTCGTCTAACGATTGCATATTGAAGAAAAACACGTGGTTTTGCACTGACATAACTGAGTAAAAGTATTAGCATAATTTCTGCATGTAATTGCATGTAGTGATACTTTTCTGAATCAATGTGACTTATGATGACTGAGTTTTATCACTTTGAAATTGCAAGCTGCAAAATCAACATGGCTGTCAAAACGAATGACGGGCTACTTAGGGGTCATCCAAAAATGACGTCCATCATTAGGGGGAGGGGGGCTCTACGAAAGTGTGACAGTACGTGTATAAGGTATTGGGAAAAGCGTGACAGAGGGGGGAGGGGGGTCTAGAAATCTCAAAAAACGATGGACGTCATATTTGAATCGTCCCTTAGCCATAGCTTATAGTACTAACCAGGGAGGAAGCTTCAGAATCATTTACAAAATTTTATTTTGAATCCTCTGAAAAGCTCTCTTTCTGGTATTACAACAGCTTAGAATAATTCAAAGATATATGTCAAATCTACTTCAGGTAAATTATCAGAACTCCAAGTCCATGTTGTATGCTGTAACGATATGGACTAGCCACAGCCAAAAGACTTCTGAAATTCACATAGCAGTAGGCATGTGGAGCAAATCACAGTCAGCGGAGCCAGTGAAACTTATGCGTAACGCTGCTGTAGGCAAAATGCCTTGAAAATAGCAAAACCCGTTGCTAAGGGCAACCCAAAACTACTGTAGAAAAATGTTCTACAGTAATGACCCGATTTTGTCAGCCCCCGATTTTATATACCCCCGATTTTAGCATCCTTTTTTCCCGATTTTGTCAGCCTAAAATTTATATTAATTTTAATCCGAGTAAAAACGTCTGTATTGGCAGTATTGGGTGCATAAATTACCCAAGAAACTCATCAATGTTACCATGGATTACGGTACATAGAGAATGGAAGTAGAAAAACATTGTTTATTAAAAAAAAAAAATCATAAAACTAAATTTTTTCCCGATTTTAGTTCTTTCCCGATTTTGTCAACCCTAAATGCAGCATGGGGCTGACAAAATCGGGACATTACTGTATTTCTCGCATTTACAGCCTTCAATGACACTACTGATTTAGAAAATTCATGTACCGTAATCCGGGGTAACATGGATGACCCTTCTCATAAAAAGTTCAAATAATCATTTATCGATGGAAAACTTTCAAAGTATGAATGGTGCCTCTCTTTCTTACATTATGAATGTAACCTAATAAAACTTGAGGTTTTTGCGAAAATTGCTCAACTTTTGGAATCAATGATTTTTATCATTATTGATGACACTACCAAAGATTCATGTCTCACATGTGTTCTGTAAAAGGTATAAGAAAGGAAAATGCGGTTGTTACTCAAAATGGCATCACCAAAAACGATTCTGTCGTCAAATCTTCCATAAGTTTATTAAATTATGTAACAATAGCGAACTACTATTAGTAATGAAGAATTTCCTTAAAGAGTTTGGTCTTCATTTTCGGCTTCAGGGGCCATGATTTAAGTAAGCAACAACATTTTCAATACTACCGATCGTTTTTCACATGGGTGATCAATGTTACCCCGTATCAGCTAAATCACTTAAAACATTTTTTCAAATATACAAATCTTTTGAAAACCAAAATACAGTATATTGTCACGATCGGTGGGTGCCAGTACTTGTTTTAAAAATATAAAACTTACGAAATTTGCGTTTTCAAATGAAATTTTTTGGATATATCCCAAACTGAACTTTTCTAAAAGGGGCTAAGACCCTTCCTAGCCGGGGGGATTTACGCCAATGACAGTAACTCGCTTCAGAAAGCTGGGACAGTTTGTTGTCGATTAATCCGAGAAGATTTTTAAAGTTTTTGATATAACCTTGATCATTTTATCTAGTAATTAACCCTTCTATGTACTAAAGAAAATGATCAAGGTTAATTCAAAAACTTTAAAAAAACTTCTCGGGTTAATATACATCAAACTGTCACAGCTTTCTGGAAAGTTACTGTTCATAGAAATTGAAAAATGTAGATAAAAATCTCATGTCATAATATCTCTGTTCGACTTGGTTGAAAAGTTTCGCTGAAAATTTCATAATTTCAAATTTAATATGTCATAAAATTACCAAGATATGAGTAATTTGGATTTAAATTTTAATGTCTTTTAATCTATTTAATACTTTGGGAGTTGGAATGATTCCCTAGTTCGAGAGCAGTAAAACTAGCTCAGATAAAGTTATTTGTGGAATTTTTCATTCCAATACGATTCAGTTCGGCATTTGAATTAAAAGTTGTTCCATATTTTCCATAAACATTTTGAACATTTTTATCAATACTCCCAACAGCTAACAGTGTACTTCGCGTAGAAAGCAAAATTTTTCACAAATATCGGCTTATTTATAGTCATCAGATGGGTTTTACGTCAATGTTGGGCTTAAGTGTTCGGAATATGAATCAAAACAGTATTACCATTCCCAGCTCGGCTAATGACACATTGATTTTTTTATTTCGGTTGATCCAATGCTGAGGAAACTAGTCATGTTTTCCAGTATTTTTTTAATGTCTCAACTTTATGTAAAACATTGGTATACAAAAATCAAAAATGTTTTTGAAAAATACCTACGAACTAAGAATAACTCATTGCCTTACGAATGCGCCACAGAGAGTTACAATTGTACGTGTAATCACAGAGATATGGACAAAACACCTTTGTATGTTTTTTAGAAGGTGAATCCAAACTTTTGCACGGGAGTGAATGTGTAAATTGTAAAAAAAAGACACGGACACCGTCTTCAGCAATTTAGCTGCACAGACTGTAACTAAACACTAGACAACGGACAAGCATGCACCAGTGGCTTAGCCGCGAAACATTTCTGACGAAAAGTTTCAACGGCTGAAGCGGGAATCGAACCCACACCCCTTGACACGATGCGCTTTGTACAGAATTTAATTAAATATTTCCATTTATTCTACCAATTGAAATGTTACGTTTCATATTATATTGTCAATGCAAAATTTAAAAAATGCAGGCCAGAAAAACGTCCAACTTGGAATTGAACGATTAGAACATTTTCGATGGAACCTCAATTCCACTTGAATAAACAATTTTCTTAAAAAAAAAATCTGAAATTTACTGCGATGGTCATATAAATTCTCTAAATTCAACTAATTTCGCGGGATTTTCTATACTTCGTGACTTCCGCAAAATCGCGAATTTCTATTGTCCCTAATAATAAACATAATTGACATCCGTATATTGGAAGAAAGGGGCCTTCCTTAGCCGAGTGGTTAGAGTCCGCGGCTACAAAGGCGGCATCCACAAATTACGTAACGCTCTAGGGGGAGGGGGAGTAGGCTCAAGCGTTACGGCTCATACAAATATTCAAAATTGTTCATTCAAGAAGCGTTACGAGCGGGGGAGGTGGACGAAAATTTAAAATTTTAGCGTTACGTAATAAATGGATGCTGCCAAAGTAAAGTCATGCAGAGTCTGGGTTCGATTCCTGGTCGATCCAGGATCTTTTCGTGATGGAAATTGCTTTGAGTTCGCTGGGCATATAGTATCATCGTACCTGCCACATGATATACGAATGTAAAAATGGCAACATTGGTAAAGAAAGCTCTCAGTTAATAACTAGAAAGTGCTCATAAGAACACTAAGCTGAGGAGCCGGTTATGTCCCTGTGGGAACGTAATACCAAGAAGTAGAAGAAGAAGATATTGGAAAAAATGGATTTTCAGTTCTCCATGATATACAAAAATTTGAATTATCAGGAGTGATCATGAGCGATCAACAAAATCATGCTTAATATTTCAAGATGCTTATTTGTAAACAGTTTACGTTTCGATTTGATTGGTAAACAAAATATAGTTTGCTTTTGATGGCAGGTATCAGGATGCATTACTTTGTAATCGCAAAAAAAAAAATAATCGGATGCCACACAACGACAATGTTAACCCGTATAGTCCTGAGTGAAAGCAAAACTACTAAAACCCTCACTGCTCAGCAAATACTTTACGGATTCAAATATTTATTGTTAGTATACTGGTACACATATAAAGTTTCTATAAGTGACCAAAGGAACTAAAGTATACTCCAGTGGCCGGAGTTATTTTGGTGGGTCACTGGGTCAAGTATTCTCGAAAAGTAGATATCAAACATAATAATTCACTAAATGCCATGAGCTTGGTACAGCTGTTTAGATATACATTGGCCACTTTATCGAAAATTTGAAAGTATTCCAGGTACCCGAAATTGGTCATTTGTAGGATAAATCACATGGTTTTTCAATTCAATCGTTTCTCAAAAGGTTAAAATTCCGTGATATTGTGGCCACATTATAGCCGATTTGGAAAATTATCTGTGACATGAAATTTGCCTACCAACAGGGGCACAGAAGTGCTGCACCATTTTCAGCCGACCTGACCCCGTGACCCCGGAATAACTCAGGTCGCAGGAACATTCCCGAGGTTCTTTGGCCACTTTTAGCAACTACATATGTGTGCGTTGTAATCAAAAATGAAAACTCGTACAAAAAATGTTGTTTTATTGATTTGTAGATGATTGTCTAAATTTTTGAATAAAACTACTAAACAGATACACTGAAAAAAAAAACAATTTTTTTAATTGGTAGTCAATATAAAAGAGCCCTTTTTGTGTTTGGTTGATATTATGTCTAGGGACAACCGAAATTCGTGAAATTTGGCATTCAATGCGAACTTTATAGCATATCACTCACAGAAATCAGTTAAATTTGAAGGATTTATATGACAATCATAGTAAATTTTGGGTTTTTTATTCTTATGGAAATGGTTTATTTACTTTTGAGTCGAAGTACCATCATAAATATTTTAACACTTTAGCCGTCGCGCTGTTGTATTTTATACAACACTGATGAAAAAGTTTCGCTTTTCGTTCACAACACCAGCCTGGTGGTTCTGACGGTGGTCAACCACGCGACGACTGGACGGTTAATAGTTTTGTTTCAAGTTGGTCTTTTTGACTTGCTGGTATTGCTTTAAAGTTTCAATTGACAATATTATATTACACATGTAAAGGATATTTGCTCTGACAACATGCATATAAACACAATTTTTGTTGTTTGTTTATTCTCGATTGAAATAATTGGGTTGTGTAGTGATGAAAAATTTACAGTTTTTTGTAGCTTGATCAAAAGAGTACATTTTTCTAAGTGTAACACGATTTTATTGCGCTTTGATATACTAATTTTGATATAGTAAATGATTAAATAAGATTTAATTCCGGCGACTGATGACATTTCAATTTGCATAATGACAGCTCGCCCCGAAGTCAAATTTGCCGAGGGGTGATTCAAACGCGATTTCCATACTAAATTCAAACGTGTTTTAAAAATAGTTCCAGGGCACAGAAAATTACGAAAATTTGGATTCTGACTCAGTTTTTTACGTAGAATCAGAATATGTAAAAAACAGGATATCCCTAAACAAGCCAATTGTCAACTTATTATTAGCTTAATATCAAATACAAATGTTATTCAAGTTAGATGATTTAGATACTCATGTCACAATTTACTATTACTATGCCTTTTTTTGTCTGCATTCCTATTTGACCAAGTAGCTCTATGAACAACCATATTAGGCTGGTTCTTGCACTCTAAATTTTTAACCACGATCATACGTTGTAAAACTTGATACTTGAATGATGATCAGCAGATAAATACAAAGAACGATGACATTTTGAAAGAATAATAAATTCAACAATGCTTGTTCTTTCAATAACTGAGCAACGAAAATATTTAATAGGCATTATTCCAAAGAATGATGATCCTTTGAAAAAAAAAATGATAGATTCAACAGATCATTATGTTTCCAACGTTAAGCAATAAATTGAATACTATTTCGCAGAACACTCGAAATGCCCAAATATTACGATAAACATGGAATAAATAATTATACAGTATTTGGCATAATTATCTAAATTAGGTTAAATAAATGCTCATATTCCAATCTAAAACCGGTGAAGAATAGACATACTTTATCCTATCTAGTATATATACTAAACGCGATGTAAAGCGTAGGTAATAATTGAGGGGGTTAGAAGCAAAGGTTTGTAAATGACAAAAAAAACTAGTTTTGAGAAAATAACTTCTGGAGATTTTTCATTCCATTCAAATTGTATGGGAGGCAGAAGAACAGACCAATGTTCTACGAATTATGTTTTTGTAGTTGGACTGAAAAAAACACCTAAAAATACCATTGCAAAGCTTGAAAACTGCAGAATTTTTCAGTGTGTTTAACTCAAAATTGACTAAAATGTCACTGGGGCGTTTAGGCCCACCAATTATCATGTGGATAGATTTGTTATTACTTTTAGATAAAATGTCGGTTTGCTCAAAATAAAGATCTAATATTCATTCGTAGTGCAAAAATTCTAGCTCGGTTTTATATCTGTTGAGCCTAACGATTTTGGAATCAACCATTACAAAATACTTTTTGAATGAAATGTTCTAAAGCCATTTGACCAAATGTCCTATCGACCAAATATACTTTCGACCGAAAGTCATTCGACCAAATATCCTAAAGTCATTGTGCACACTTGAAATCAATAAGCTGCATTAAGATTAAATCAACTTTTTTGGGACTTTTCCTTAAATATGTTTTCAACTTATTTCCAATGGACTGTATTGGAATAATATTTTCTCTAACCAAAACGAGTACATTTTTGTCAACTTTCTAGAAAAGTACAAACGGGTAAATTAAGCCTATCCTCAAAAATCCGTAAAATTTTATTTTTTGTTATGTTTACCATTTTCAGTTTTTTCTTAAACATTTTCAAACCGTTGTTGAATATAAAAATGTTGAAATAAAGGATACGAAATCTTGTGGAATTAAATGGTATAGTACTGAATTCGTTTTTTATTTATTTATAGGTATTTAACTAGACAAAATGTAGAGCTGTTTATTTGAATAATTAGGAAGTCCTGTGTGTCGATTTGTCGAATATTGCTGAAGAAATTGCATCTTACGTTCTTACATTTGATCGGATTTAATTTTGGTGAAATGTAGACCATGCTTCGGAAAACTTAAAAATTTGATACTCATAATAAATCTTCGAGCTGTTTAGTAGAATACCTATAAGTAGATGAAAAAACCGAATTTAGTACTATACCATTTAATTCCATTAGAGTCAAAGGATACAAACTCTTTTTTTTTTTTTTTTTTTTTTTTTTTTTTTTTTTTTTTTTTTTTTTTTTTTTTTTTTTTTTTAAATTCTTTATTAGTATCATTCCAAACATTACATTCATTTCTTATATCTAGGTGTTCTGTGTTATTAGACAACACTATCATCCTAATTTGGTAAAACAAATTGAAGATTTAATTAACATTTTGTTAACAACATATTACATTTCATTTGCCGTAGCAGTTCAGTTTTTTTACAGGTGAGTTGATTTCACCTGCTTATAAGAGAAAAAAAAACGTTTTTAATATACTTAACCTAACTTAACCTAAACATATAACGCATTAATCGTGGCAATAGAAGATTGTAACGATTTTTGCCTGAAATTATTAATGATTGTATTTGACATTTGTTCCAATGTTTCTACATTGGATATTCTATGCAACTCATTGGTACTATACCAGGGAGGAAGCCTCAGAATCATTTTCAAAATTTTATTTTGAATTCTCTGCAGAGCTTTCTTCCTGGTATTACAACAGCTAGTCCATATTGGTACAGCATACAACATGGCTGGCCTGAAAATTTGTTTGAATATCAACAGCTTGTTCTTAAGACAAAGTTTTGATTTTCTATTAATAAGGGGATAGAGACATTTTACATATTTATTACATTTGGCTTGAATGCCCTCAATGTGATTTTTGAAAGTTAAATTCTTATCTAGCATGAGCCCTAGATACTTAACTTCATCTGACCAATTTATTGGAACCCCTCTCATCGTGACAACATGTCTACTTGAAGGTTTCAAATAAAGAGCTTTTGGTTTATGTGGGAATATTATTAGTTGAGTTTTGGAAGCATTAGGAGAAATCTTCCATTTTTGCAAGTATGAAGAAAAAATGTCCAAACTTTTTTGCAATCGACTACAGATGACACGCAGGCTTCGTCCTTTGGCGGAGAGGCCTGTGTCATCCGCAAACAAAGATTTTTGACATCCCTGAGGTAGCTCAGGTAAGTCAGATGTGAAAATATTGTATAATATTGGTCCCAAAATGCTGCCTTGAGGAACACCAGCTCTTACAGGAAGTCTTTCAGATCTGGAGTTCAGATAATTAACCTGAATTGTACGATTTGACAGATAACTTTGAATTATTCTAACAATGTATGTTGGGAAATTAAAGTTTTTTAATTTTACAATCAAACCTTCATGCCAAACACTGTCGAATGCTTTTTCTATGTCTAGAAGAGCAAGACCAGTAGAATAGCCTTCAGATTTGTTGGAACGGATCAAATTTGTTACACGTAAAAGTTGATGAGTGGTCGAATGTCCATGGCGGAATCCGAACTGTTCATTGGCAAAAATTGAATTTTCGTTGATGTGGGCCATCATTCTGTTCAAAATAACCTTTTCAAAAAGTTTACTGATGGAGGAAAGCAAACTGATTGGACGATAGCTAGAAGCTTCTGCAGGATTTTTGTCTGGTTTTAAAATTGGAACAACCTTAGCATTTTTCCATTTGTCAGGAAAATATGCTAATTGAAAACATTTGTTAAATATATCAACTAAAAATGATAAGCTACTTTCTGGAAGTTTCTTGATGAGGATGTAGAAAATTCCATCATCGCCAGGAGCTTTCATATTTTTGAATTTTTTAATAATAGTTCTCACTTCTTCCAAATCAGTCTCCCAGGCATTTTCGAAAACGTTCTCTTGATTGAGAATATTTTCGAACTCCTGAGTAACTTGATTTTCAATTGGACTAGTAAGTCCTAAATTAAAATTGTGCGCACTTTCAAACTGCATAACAAGTTTTTGAGCTTTTTCGCAATTAGTTAGTAATAATTTGTTTTCCTCTTTCAATGCCGGTATTGGCTTCTGAGGTTTTTTCAAGATTTTCGATAATTTCCAAAAGGGCTTAGAGCCAGGGTCCAATTGAGAAATTTTATTTTCAAAATTTTTGTTTCTTAATTGAGCAAAACGTTTCTTGATTTCTTTCTGCAAATCCTGCCATATAATTTTCATAACAGGATCGCGAGTGCGTTGAAATTGCCTTCTCCTCACGTTTTTAAGACGGATCAAGAGTTTAAGATCATCGTCTATAATCACGGATTCAAATTTAACTTCACATTTTGGAATTGCAATGCTCCGGGCTTCAACAATAGAATTTGTTAAAGTTTCAAGAGCATTGTCAATATCAAGTTTAGTTTCTAAAGAAATGTTAACATCAAGATTGGAGTCAACATACGTTTTATATATATTCCAGTCGGCTCGTAAATAATTGAAAGTGGAGCTGATAGGATTGAGAATCGCTTCTTGGGATATTTGAAATGTAACAGGGACATGATCAGAATCAAAATCAGCATGAGTAACTAATTGGCTACAAAGATGACTAGAGTCGGTTAAGACCAAATCAATCGTAGATGGATTTCTAGAAGAGGAAAAACATGTGGGGCTATCAGGGTATTGAATTGAGAAATATCCTGAAGAGCACTCATCAAATAAAATTCTGCCGTTGGAATTACTTTGAGAATTATTCCATGACCGATGTTTGGCATTAAAGTCACCAATGACAAAAAATTTTGACTTATTGCGAGTCAATTTACGCAAGTCAGTTTGGAGCAAATTAACTTGCTGCCCAGAGCATTGAAAAGGCAAATAGGCAGCTATGAAAGTATATTTACCAAGCTGTGTTTCAACAGAAACACCTAAAGTTTCAAAAACTTTAGTTTCAAATGATGAAAACAGTTGATGTTTTATACGCCTATGAATGATGATTGCAACTCCCCCACATGCCCCATCAAGTCGATCATTACGATAAACAAAAAAGTTAGGATCTCTTTTGAGTTTAGATCCAGGTTTCAAATACGTTTCGGTAATAACTGCTATATGCACGTTATTAACCGTAAGAAAATTAAACAGCTCGTCCTCTTTACCATTCAGAGAACGAGCATTCCAATTTAATATATTTAAATTATTATTTGGATCCATTAGAAAAACGTAATCCAATAACAATTTGATTTGTAAATTTTACACCTACTTGGACTGCTTCAGTCATAGTGGTGGCTTTGAACATTGCATCAATCATTAGATTCAATTGTTCAGTTAGAAAATTAAAATCAGAGGCAGACATGTCATGTGATTTCCCATTGGAATTTCCGGTAGACGAAGAAGCGGAGTTACCTGTGGCGGTAGGGTTTTTTCCATTTGATTTGAAACAAGTAGAATGGGTACCCATGGATCGAACAGGGGAGGAGTTCGAATTTCCTGCTACGATATCGGCAAAGGATTTACCGTGGGTAGATACATTCGAAATAGAAAGATTCGAACGGCTACTCGACGGATTAAAATTAGTTTGTGAATGAGCATGATTATGATCTTCCTGATGGGTATGATTCATGATCAAGCGATCGTTAACTGAAAAATGAGCATTGTTCGATACTCTACCAGGCAAATTCCGGAAACGACCGTTATCGTAACGGATATTATCTTTCATCTGCCTGGCACGAGCCTCAATGACCTTTTTGCGTGAAGGACAATTCCAAAAATTGGACTTATGGTTGGCCCCGCAATTACAACATATGAATTTGGTGGTATCTTCCTTCACTGGACAGACGTCTTTGGCGTGAGAAGAACCTCCGCAAATCATGCATTTAGCATCCATGCGACAATTTTTTGTACCATGACCCCACTTTTGGCACCGACGGCACTGAGTGGGGTTCTGGTAATTTCCTCCAGGTTTCTGGAAATGTTCCCATGTCACACGGACATCAAACAAAAGTTTTGCTTTTTCTAAAGCTTTAGTGTTATTTAGTTCTTTTTTGTTAAAGTGAACTAAATAAAATTCTTGAGAAAGCCCTTTCCGAACAATGCCAGATTGGGTTCTCTTTTTCATAATGATTACTTGGACTGGGGAAAATCCAAGTATATCATTTATTCCATTTTTGATCTCTTCAGGTGATTTATAGTCACTTGAGAGACCTTTCAAGACAACCTTGAACAAACGTTCAGTTTTGTCGTCATAAGTAAAAAATTTGTGCTTCTTCTCTTCAAGATGTTTGAGAAGAAGCTCACGATCTTTAAGAGTTTCCGGCAAAACGCGACAGTCTCCTTTCTTTGCGATTTGGAAGGAAACCTTGATTCCCCTAATGGAGTTCAAGATCTCTTGCCTAAATCCCCCAAATTCGGAACAACTGACCACGATTGGCGGCACTCTTTGCTTCCTCACTTGAATCAAAGAGCCTGGGCTAGAGGCTGCTTCGATTTGGTGTTCGGAAAATTTGTCTAGAGCATCGAACTGATTGCTCATTTCGATACAATTATTCATTTCACCCTTGGAAGAAAGTTCGCATTCCGGGGAAACGTCCTTTCTTCCATTCTTGCCACGTGTAGTGACAGTTTTAAAACCCACTTTTTTGGAAGGAAGTAGTGAATTCAGAGATTCACCCTTCCTTTTGTTAGTTGTTGATACCATGTTTAATTAATAAACGAAAGAAGACGTGACCTTCGAAAGGTTTTTTCCCAAGACGGTGTCCAAGAAGGATTACCACCGCTAGCTTTCGCCAACGGGTCCAACGAAAAATCGAAGGCACGGGTCCAAACAAGGATCGTAAAGGGATCAATAGTAGAAAAAATAGTACTGAAAAGTACTGTTTTGAATTTTAGCACTGAAAAGTACTGTTTTTGTAGCACTGAAAAGTACTGTTTTATTGCTTTAGGTAGTTTTTAAGAAAACTTCCAAGAGCAGAGAGAGTTCGTGTACGCACAGCACGAAGGTACGATGCACACTGAAGGATACAAACTCTATTTAGTGGAATTAAATGGTATAGTACTAAATTCGTTTTTTTGATACTCATGTAAAATTCAAAAATATACGACAAATCGGCAGGATTAATTTGCCACATAAACAGCCGCACATTTTTTTTTTCATCAAATTGCTAATCATATTAACGCTTTTTAAGTTTTAATTCTGTGCTGAAATTTTAATTCAATTTAACCCATAGGCTACGGGGCTGACACATAAAATTCAAATTTCTCTTATTTGTGCATAACTTAATATTTTTTATGAAACTTTGAGGATTGCTTCATTATTAGTTGTAGTTTCATAAGTGATGGGAAGGTATAGCTCCGGAGTATTGTGGACAAAGTTATTCCAGAACATCTCTGGGTCAGGTTACCCTATCACATAAAATTCCTTTTAGAACTCATGTATCATTTGGAAACGAAATGTTTTCATACAAAATGTGAACAGACCCGTTATTTGTAATAAGTTACGACGCATCAAGATATTTTATTACACTTTTCGATATTTTTATTACACTTTTCGAGCCATATGAAACTTTATGGATAGGAACGAGAATGATTCAAGAGATTGGGGTTAGTATAGACTGTGGTAAATATGGTAGATCATAAGGACCTATATTCCAGGACGATTTGGATGACTTCCAATATCCAATTTCTTGTCAAAATTTTTGGACACGTCTGTTAAGGCTTAGTGAGTGCTGTAAACCAACAAACGTAGACATCAATCGCTAAAAATTAACTAATTTATGAACCTGTGTTGATTGTGGTAAAATTTCAGAACATTTTGGAGACCTTAGTCTTACTCAAGGTTAATTATAAATTTTTAGCGTGAAGATGCATCGAAGCCAAACCTCAAATTTTCAAGAGCACAAATCTAGAGAACCAGACAGCGGTTTGAGCTGAAAACTTAATCGATTGGTCACATGCTGGGGTTCTGGTTCTCTAGATTTGTGCTCTTGAAATTTTGAGGTTTGGCATCGATGCATCTTCACCTTAAAATATCTTGAGCCGTCGTAACTTATTACAAATAACGGGTCTGTACACATTTTTTACGAAAACATTTCGTTTGCAAATGATGAATGAGTTCTAAAAGGAAGTTTATGTGATTTTTGCCCTACCTGGCCCAGAGATGTTCTGGAATAACTTTGTCCACTATACTCCGGAGCTATACCATACCATCACTTATGAAACTACAACTAATAGTGAAGCAATCCTCAAAATTCCATTAAAAAATATGGAGTTTTGCCCAAATACGAGCAATTTGAATTTTGTATGTCAGCCCCGTAGCCTACGGGTTAAATAAATAAGCTAATCTAGAAATGCAATCGGCCAAATTATGCGAAATTTCGTCAAACTTATAACCATAACCAATTTTACATTTAAATATTTATTTTAGACGCTTGTCTAACTGACACCGATTCATGGAAATTTTGCAATTTTCCTTCCTACTGCAGCCAAAATTGACTCGAGGTGAATAAATTTCTAAAATTAAGGGGTCTATTTTATAAGTCGAGTCGATCAAAATGACTCGACTGGAGTCACTATCGATCGAAAAAATCGCTCGACTCAGCTCTGTCACTCGAGTTTATCGACAGTGGTCACTCTATGTGACTGGATTACTATGGGAGTTGACGGGTGACATCTGAAATATGCATGCTTGCTTTGATCGACAATGAATACTGACGAGTCACATTAATCTGTTCGATTTACAAAATAGGCCCCTAAAATTCAATTAATTTTCAAAACAAAAGTTTTATCATGTAGCATGCATGTATAAAAATATGCGTTTGTAAAAGAATACAGAAAAACTAAGGAGGTTGAGAAGAGACTCCTATTTAAAATCTTGTTTCTGATAAGAATATCATCCAGTGTATTCGACTAAAAATGCACATGAGTTTTGTTCCGGTTTATGGACAAAAGGTCGAAAGACAAAAGGTCGAAAGGACAAAAGGTCGAAAACGATTTGCATGGTGGGAATTTTTTCCTTCTTTGAAAAAAGATTTTCGACCTTTTGTCCCTTCTTTTTTGTTCTTCGACCTTTTGTCCTTTCGACCTTTTGTCCTTTCGACCTTTTGTCATAGATTCCGAAAAAAAAGTATAACAGATGAAAGCTGTTTAACTAAATTTTGTAAGTTTATCTGCTCTCAAAAATTTCTGATTTGATCAGAAATTATGAATGATATGCTGAACAAGAGTACACTTGATCCCATTCAGCAAAAAGAATAGTACACAATTTGTTTGGCCAAAAAAGAGTACATTTACTCTAAAAAGAGTACATTTGGTAACCCGATGTGGAACCACATAAGAACATTAAGCTGAGTAGTAGGTTTTGTCACAGTTGGAGCGTAACGCCAGAAAAAACAAGAAAAAATCGGTAACAAAGAGAGTAAACATAAAACCAGTACCGGTGTTACCGTTAAATTTTGTTGTGCGGGGGCAAAAACAAAACAACCGGATTTGATTTAATCATTGACATCTATTTGTTTGCGGAAACACTATTTTGTATTTGTTTAAAACTGCTTACTCACGGAACTTAGTTCTACAAGAAGTATGCATGAGCAAGACGGCTACTCACTGCTATCAATTGTAAAGGCAGTACATTGATAACACTTCACCCGGGCGCCGTGTTCTACGGTTCCATGCAGGGTGGGGTAATAATCTGTTGATAACTGGACGCGAAAAAAAAATCATTACTAGCCATTGCACCATACAGAACTGATGTGCTGTTGTTAAACGAATTTTCATTGTGGAAAAATCAGTGAGTGTTCTGCTTTCGCCGTGTTCTCTTTGGTTCTCTGGAGCGAACTTGTATTACGATGTGACTCATATTAATTGCTACCGATCGTTCAAAGTGCAGTAATTAAGTTGAACTTGTTTCGAGTGCTACAGATGCTTTTCAATATAGTGTTGTAAATTGTTGAAGGACTGAGCAGCCGTCGCTCTAATATTTACATCAGTGATAGTCTTCTACAATATTTCTGCAACCATTCAATGTGAATATTTGGATCATAAATGGATCTGTAGCTAACAAAGGCATAACACATGTTTGTCAGAGACAAAAAAGTCAACACCAATGTGACCATACAGCGAAAATTAGTCAAACAATTTAAATTTAAACGGTACATTGTCGACTGTTGAGCATCTAGAGCGGTTATCTTGTTCAACTTATTTCATTTGTCAAAATCTGTGGCTACATACCTTCGCGAACACAATTATATCTTATCATGGCGTCTCAAATAGCTACAGAGCATGTGTATATTTCTGTGATTCGGTCAAAACATGCTCCTTGATAAAAGCTATCATTTAATATTCCCGATACGCTAATCCTCGCGCAGTTTCGCTCGCTCAATACGGCAATACAATACATCACTAATGTCCTCAGATGCAGTACCAAAGCAATCGCTAATCAGTATACACAGCCCTGAATCGGTGTTACCTGGAATATGAAGAGTATTGTGGAAGTTTTTTGTGATTATGATAGGAGTGATTTTTCGTTGGGGACCTCTTTGAATATAGAAGATACGTTATTCCAACACATCCTAGGTACGTTTACGTTTGTCACAAAAAATCATAAATAATACTATTATGTGCCATCCCGCATCTAGTTAAGACACTTCTTATGTTCCATGTTTCAGACCTCATAAAATTTTCATCAACACCATATTATCCATCATTACGAATAAATTGAAAAATAAATGTGGATCAGATGCTGAGCTCTATAGTTGGTGTATGATTTCCAACGTTTTGTTAGAATTGCCTCCGCTTAAGCTTTTTTTTTATTCACATACCTATGTGGTGTGTGCATGGAATTGTTTGTCGCAGAACCGGGTGCCTTTATGGCGAACATACGCGCAACAAGCCCGAAAAGGGTTTTGCACAGGTCAAACATTCGATTTCTTTTCAGTTTCATATATTAATTTTGGATGCTAATATATTTTCCGTTCACATCCACAACAGTAAATAAGAGGTCAAGTAGCAGTCTTCAAATTTGAACTCTGTGTAGCTAGCTTTATGTAACCTTATGTTCATGAAGCTAAGCAGTGGCAATAATTCTAAAAGTAAATCATATTATTTGAGCATTTTAGGCATGGGTAAAATTCGATTAGTTCGGACTTGAAGCGAAATATTTAAAAATGGCTATCACATTAACAATAATTACTGTTATTATTATCTTTATTAGGGAGATTTTCAGCCCACGGCTAGTTCATCTTCATGATTAGAATTTTTGATATTATCAACCAGACATTACCTAGAGTTTTGAAAAGAGGAAAACTATGTATTTTATCAAAAAGTAGCCAAAAAAATTGACTTTTGCAATAGTTTGAATATAATGAGCAATAGAATAAAATCAAAACTTAGCATTGAACAGTTTGAAATAACCAGTGAAAAACAAAATATTCCAAAAAAATAATGATAATAAAAATAATTGACTAAATCCAAGATATTGCCAATGAAAAATTGAATCTAAACACTTAAGAGTTCAAATTAGAAAAACGGTAATAGAAATAGGCACTAAAAATGCCAAAACTATTGATGTAGAATTTTATAATTTTTAGGCGCAATTTTAGATTTTTATTTGGAAAATTTCTTATATTGTAGCGTTTACTTTCTTTTTTATTCTTGGGAATGCCAATTCTCAATTTTGTATTTCTTTTTTTGGAATTTGCGATATTTTGGCGAATATTATCTTGCATTATTCTTTTTTGACCCATTTAATTACTAATTTATACCTAATTATTGATTGTTTCGAATTCTTTTACTGGCTGTTTTTAAACTAGTAAAGGTTAGAGAAACACGGTCCAATTTGGACCTAGTAACAGCTATTAGCTCATATCTTTGAAACACGATAAACGACATGAAAAGTTCTATGATTTCGTGAAAGCCTGATTTACCGCGAACATTTTTTTCTCAGAGAGTTTATTTCTATCTCTTACCGGAACATGATTAGACATGTTTGAACTAAATTCTTGAGAACGTCGGAATAGGACCGATCCTGTTCCAATTCGGACCACCCCATATTTTATTACTCGTTTTTGCTATGCTAGTAATAAAATATAACTCGGATTTGTTTGGTATCATATTTATTGACATATTTTTTTGTAAATGCAAGACTAAAAGAGTTTGTACGTGTTCTGCTGGGCAGTGCCTTCGTTGAAGCCCAAACAGAAAGCTGATTTTCTCGCGTAGTAGCCTTTTTTCAGTTTGCACATGTTCTGCTGGGTAGTTTTTCGTTAAAACCCTAGCCGAAAGTTCGTTTTATCCGTCGTCGCCAAAATTTCTTTTTTTTTTTTGAGTGCTTCTCAACCTTTGTGATAATACGATAATAAATCATAGAATTTTAATTTTGAGTACATATTTGATGTACATAAGGGATCAATTATAACATATGTAACGCTTTAGGAAGAAAACGTACATTTAATGGTATGGTTGTTTCAAATTTATTGGTATTTTTCGGTGACGGTTAATGATTTTCGATATAGAAATTTTACGTTTCAACCTACTTTTTTATTTCGGTCATCTTCAGAAAAAAATCCGCCGGCCGTTCGTCAGTTTCGTATTAAGTATTAAGTATACCGCCGAACAACTAAATACATCTTGTATCATTGTACTTCAACTTTCAAGAAGAGTACCCACTTGTAATTTTTTTTTTCCCAAGTGAGCTATGACGGAAAGTCTCAAACCCCGGATTCTCACTTGCCCCGGAGTACCTTACACAAGATTTTTACAGTAGCGTCAGTGTTGAGAAATGCTTGATGGTCCGAATAAGAACAGGGTTGGAATTGGACCAGGTTCCCCTATCCATGGACATGATAATATTTTTTCCATTTAAAAAAAAGGTATACTTAAGATAATAAAGCTTCGAGCTAAAAAAAAACATTTAATCCCACTAGAATTTGTATCCTTTGACAGATTCACGAGTTTCTACCTTAACTGTAAGGCCGTCTTCATTGTATTGCACTAGATTCGAGACAGCTGAAATACGAGTATCTGCAAAAGAATACAAACTCTCGTGGTATTAAAAGGAGAAGAACTTGATTCGGTTTTCATTTGTTAAGCTTATAATATATATATAAATAATATTTAAAAACTTGCTTAATTTTATGACTTGGTTCAAACAACTAGATGTATTGCTCCGTATAAAGTAAGGTAGCGGACAGATTTTTTTCTATTTTTCAGCGTTATAGGGGAGGTGTACCAGTTTTGGCCAACTTAAGGAAAAATATTGTTTGTGCATAAATCAAAATACCTTAGATTACTGTCAATACATTAAGCGAAAGCTTTAAATCGATGCTCAGCAGGGAAAATTCAAAAATTAATAAGAAACTTCGTTTTTGTATTACTGTTACTGTTTTCTACGAAGTTATTCGTATTGGCCCTTTGTTAAAACAAAATTTGTTATTCAAAATTAGGACCACCATAGAAATTAAATAGCCATCTTTCTTATTTGTGGAAATTTTAGTATAGACGCTTCATGAAAGTTTCGATTTCTATCAATTCTGTCAAAAATAAGTTTTTATTTACAATTTCTCGTTGTAAAAGGCTGTTTTTTATCACGCCAATCTGTCATGAAACAGCCTACTTTTCTGCACTGAATTTCTGTGTGATAAAAGGCATGCCGATATGGTTCCTGATACCCTCGAGTGGTCTTCTACGAAATTACAAAAAATATTGCACACAACTCGTTACAGAACTCGATTTTTACAGCACTCGTCGTAATCATTCAAATAATTACTCGTGCTGTAAAAATCTTCATTCTGGAACTTGTTGCGTAAACTACTATTTTGTGACTCTTAAACTGAACGATCTAGAACGGGTTTTCTTTTGTTGACATAGTCCATAAAGAACTGTTTTTTTTTTCTTCAGCATTTTCAACTCTATTATCTCATCAAAGTAATCTATGAATTACTTTTGGAACATAAAAAAAAAACTAATTATTTAGTGAGTGCAGGAATTCAATATCTCTCTCCGTTTGGAATTATTATTGTTTTTCCTGCAAAAACACACCTACTTCGATTGTGAATATCTCTGATTGTAGCAAACGTAAAAAAATATCTTTTGAACGTATTCGAGAGGTGAACATTATAGCATATTACATAATATATTAAAAAAAAGTACACAATAGGTACCGTAAATTCGGGTGAAATTGATCAGTAGGGTGAAATTGATCACCATGTCATACGATTCTTCCTAATGGAGCACAAATATTTATGCAACCTGCAGGAAATCAACGGTGTTTGTTGTAACCATTGTCGAATTTTGTGTTATGAAGTTTTTTTGTGTTAAAGAATGTTTATTTCTATGAAAATAATGTGTAATTTGAATATCAAGTACGGTGTAGTTGACATTGACAAACATCCAAAAACTTCTAGTTCTAAACAAGGATTTAATCATGGTATCAACCTGAAAGATTTCATCTTCTAAACTCGTACCAATTAGCGCATACGGTTGGAATAATTAAATTTATGTTAGATATCAGATATCAGATATGAATTTCTGTTAGATATTCTTAGGAAATTGCCTACATTTAGGCGTTTTCATTGAAATTCTTAAAATTAACTATTCATTATTTCTTTAAATATTGCATTATTAACCATTTAGCATTCGGATTCAAGGAGCTCATATTCATTATGCAGAGTCGTTTCAAAAAATAACAATAATCGCCATTGACAAGTGAACAATTTCACCCTGAAATGGGATTCCCCGATTTTTTATTTAAGGAATGATTTTTAACATTAAAAACACATTTGTTAGAAAGAGGCTGGTCGTCGTACTTGTTTTCCTGCATTCAGTTGTTTGGCATTTTCAACATTTAACAGACTAGAAAAACCATGAAAAATGATCGATTTCACCCGAAATTACGGTATATAGCAATAAATTGCAATTACAAATTATAAATTTTGGTTGCTCTTACAAAATGCATTGGAAAAAAAATCAAATTTTTGTCAGAATGGAAATTTGCCTATATTTGAGTTCTAAAAGTCGTTCATAGACTATTTTGCATATAAAAAGATTGTTCGCGCTCATATCAGACGCGGCATTGCTAGTTGCCGCTCAATTGAAGCGTATGCAGAGAAGGACAACGCTACCTATTGTGCCATTCACAATAGTGGAAGATTTTACTACCATACAGCGTGCAGCTTCACTAGTTGGCGCCAATCCATACGGGCGCCAATCTATTGAAGGCAGCGTGATTGTATCTGAACGTACTGTGCGCCTATATAAGGCGCACCCATTTAGCCTGTAAGATTGTAGTTTATATCGTTTCCCCACCGAGTAGGCACGCTGCCTCTCGGTGGCAATAAATCAGTAGCGTGTGAAAGTCGATCGTTTGATTCTTCGTTCGTTTGATTAAGTAAGACACAACGTAGGAAAGACATCCTGGCCGAAACATTGGTGCCGTGACCAGGATACATCGAATCAGAAGAGGAGAGAGGATGCCAATACCGTTTCCGGACCCCCGCCGTCCACCCGTCGGACCAAGCCGTCCATCCGAACCGTAGCGTTCACCCGTCGGACCCCTGCGTCCATTTGCCGGACCTCGCCGTCCACCTGTGGGACCCAGCGTCCACCCGCCGGACCATTGCCGTCCATGCCCCGGACCCCTGCCGTCCAACCGGACCCCTGCGTCCACCTGTCAGACCATTGGCGTCTATCCGGACCGTAGCGTCCACCCGAGGGACCATAGCGTCCAATCCCGGACCACTGCCGTCCAACCGGACCCCAGCGTCCAATTGTAGGACCCCAGCGTCCAATTGTAAGACCCTAGCGTCCACCTGCCGGACCTCGCCGTCCATCCGGACCGAAGCGTCCACCCGTCGGACCAAAGCGTCCATCGTCCGGGCCGTAGCGCCCATCCGTAGAAAAGTGCATCCTCGAATCATCAAATCGCATCATCCAAGCAAACCGCATCGAATCAAGGCAAACAACGGTCAAACCGATCATCCATTCAACCGGGCGACGATGATCAATCAGAGCAAGCCATCAATCCATTGAAGCGAGCGATCGAACCAAGCACTCCGTGGACTACCTAGAATTGCCAGCACCGATCGGCGATAGCATCGTTTCCATCCTGCTGTACCTACGAAATACAGCCAACCATCAAAGCAAGCATCGCATCATCGCCAAGCAAGCAAACCAAAACCAAACTGCACACCATCCAGAACACTACCTACAGTGAGCATCGATCGTCGTTACCATCATCATCATTCTCCCCTGCCCAACCAACAGCAAGCCGCTCAGCAACAAATTTGAAAACATTCGTTTTCGGGCGGGAGTATGTTCGCGCTCATATCAGACGCGGCATTGCTAGTTGCCGCTCAATTGAAGCGTATGCAGAGAAGGACAACGCTACCTATTGTGCCATTCACAATAGTGGAAGATTTTACTACCATACAGCGTGCAGCTTCACTAGTTGGCGCCAATCCATACGGGCGCCAATCTATTGAAGGCAGCGTGCGCGCCAAATAAATGATTGTATCTGAACGTACTGTGCGCCTATATAAGGCGCACCCATTTAGCCTGTAAGATTGTAGTTTATATCGTTTCCCCACCGAGTAGGCACGCTGCCTCTCGGTGGCAATAAATCAGTAGCGTGTGAAAGTCGATCGTTTGATTCTTCGTTCGTTTGATTAAGTAAGACACAACGTAGGAAAGACATCCTGGCCGAAACAAAGATCTTTGGTATTTACTTTAATTAAAAAGTGTATGAAGTGATGAAATTGCAGTTTTTCAATGCATTTCACTATAATTAAAATATGAAACATCTGTAATTTTTTGATACAATTTAAAAATATGGTTGCCGCCAAAAGATATTTTTATGTTTGCCTTGACCCGTATAAGTCTGAGTGAAAGCAAAACAATACTAAAATTCTCATCGCTCAGCGCATCCTAAACCTATTCCAATAATATTTTGTTAGTATACTGGTACATATATATAGTTTCTAAAAGTGGTCACAGGAACTCTGGAAAGTTCCTCTGGCTGGAGTTATTCTAATGAGCCAGGTTGGGTCAAAAATTAGTGGTGGTTGTGTACCAGGCACGGCCGCATGACATAATTGCAACCTTCCTTTAGTTATAATTCAGAATGTAATGGTTTGTGAATTAAGGAACAGTGAGGTGCTCTCTGTTCTGAGAAGTGTCCCAGTCATCGATATCGTCATCGCCACCGTAAATTTAAATTTGCCGTATTGTCAATTCTTCTTCTTCTTCTTGCAATAACGCACAGAGCCTGCTTCTCAGCTTAATGTTAAATGAGTCCTTCCACAGTTATTAACTGAGAGCTTTCTTTGTCAAAGCTGCCATTTTCGCATTCGTACATCGTGTGACAGGTACGATGAGACTTTATGCCCAGGGAAGTCAAGGAAATTTCCATTACGAAAAGATCCTGGACCGACCGGGAATTGAACCCAGACACCTTCAGCATGGCTTTGCTTTGTAGCCGCGGACTCTAACCACTCGGCTAAGGAAGGCCCCTATTGGCAATTATCTATTATTCATAACGAATCACATATTGTATGATGCTACGAGAAGAATTAGGTGATTATAGCAAGTGTGTGGTATACACATTAGGAAATATGACACAATCAACTCTTTAGTACACATTTGTTGCCCTGAAAAGGGCCGATAGAACTGTGAGATTCGAGTAACACGGACACATTTTGACGGCGCACAGGTTGAAATCCTCCTCGCCCGATGAGCTTTGCGGTGGCGATGACAATGGGCGCTTCAACAAGTGGCTTTACTCGCGTTGTGTGAAGCGGCTTTAATCGTGGCGGCTCCGATATGCGTGTTGTTCCATTCGCGTCCCATTGAAAACTGAGCTAAGAATGCAAAAAGCACTCGAGTCTTACTCACCGACCGTGTTCACAGTCCGACGGTAAAAAGAAGAATGAGCGAAGAAGCAGCAATAGTGAGAAGCGGAACGCAAAAGAAGGATGAAAAACTGCTTGAACGTGATTGGTTGCGTTAGAAAGGGGTCGAAATTTTCACAATTTTCAACAGTTTATTGTCGATAATCAATAGTTTTCTCCATTTGAAAAAAATGTATATATTTCCGACCGCTTGGTGGGAAAATATTGAAAATCTATCGATAGATGGGTGAGTTATTAGCGTTCAAAACCTAACATAATTTCGTGACGGTCGCAAAATTTTAGGATATTTTTTGGGACATGCCAAGTATTCTTCATTTATTTGCTATGAAAATCATTTCAATATGCATAAATTTAAGATCTTACTTACTTACTTATTTAGCTTTACATCAATTATCTTGATAAAGCCTCGCTAACAATATTTCGCCAATTCACTCGGTTCATGGCCGCTTCTCTCCATCCTCGACTGTGACCCACGCTCTCCAGGTCCTCGCTGCGCCCCACGCCTTCTTGTTCCGACCGGATTCGTAGCGAACACCATCTTTACAGGGTTGTTGTCCGGCATTCTTGCAACATGCCCTGCCCAGCGTATCCTTCCAGCTTTAGCTATCTTCACGATACTGGGTTCGCCGTAGAGTTGAGCGAGCTCATGGTCCATCCTTCACCGCCACATGCCGTTCTCCTGCACGCCGCCGAAGATCGTCCTTAGCACTCGGCGTTCGAAAACCCCAAGAGCTTGTAAGTCCTCCTCGAGCATAGTCCACGCCTCATGCCCATAGAGGACTACCGGTCTTATGAGCGTTTTGTACATCGTGCATTTGGTGCGGGGGTGAATCTTTCTTGACCGCAGTTTCTTCTGGAGCCCATAGTAGGCACGACTTCCGCTGATGATGCGCCTTCGTATTTCCCGACTAACATTGTTGTCAGCCGTCAACAAGGATCCGAGGTAGACGTACTCGTCCACCACCTCGAAGGTATCCCCGTCTATCCTAACACAGCTTCCTAGGCGGACCCTGTCACGCTCAGTTCCGCCAACCAGCATGTACTTTGTTTTCGACGCATTCACCATTAGCCCGACTCTTGTTGCTTCGCGTTTCAGGCGGGTGAACAAATCAGCCACCGTTTCAAATTTTCTCCCAATAATATCCATGTCGACCGCGAAGCAAACAAATTGTCCGGATCTCGTGAAAATCGTGCCTCGACTGTTAAGTCCGGCTCTCCGCATGACACCTTCAAGCGCAATATTGAACAACAGGCACGAAAGTCCGGCGCCCTGTCGTAGTCCCCGCCGAGACTCGAACGAACTGGAGTGTTCGCCCGAGATCTTCACGCAGTTTTGCACACCGTCCATCGTTGCTCTGATCAATCTTCTGAGCTTCCCGGGAAAGCTCTTATATTCAACATTTTAAATGAAGAGCTAAGGACCGTTTATGGACTTAATGCCCGAATGAACCGGCTATAGATTTATTGGAAACTAAACCGTTTTAATTCTCGAGAAGTATTCCCATAAGGTTGGTACAGATATTTAGATACAAAAATATTAACCAGCACTAAAAAAAAATTCACTTATAGTGAATTTGAAGTGTCCCGTAGAACCCGAAAATAAGTATTTGTAGAATCAATTAAATACAGGAAACATGATTATCAAATTCATTTCGAAACACCTTGATACGTATTTCTTAAACTTCTTTGATAAAGTGGCCACATTAGAGCCGATTCCGAAAACTATCTGTGACTTGAAATTTGCCTACCTACAGCGGCCTATACGGGTTAATCAGAGATATTCAAAACGAAGTAGACGTGGTTTTGCAAGGAAAAACAACTCCCAAACGGAAAGAGCTACTGTAAAACGGAGTATCTTTGATAATGCGGGTAACTTTAATAGTGCGTTACCCACCACATACTTAGCATTTTCGAAACGCTTACAAGCAATCTGACCGGATTGGTGGTCCGAATACTATCGCTTCTGCTTCATAAGCAGATGGTTATGTGTTCAATCCCAGTTCCGTTCCTTTCCTCGTAGTTTGCAGTTGTATATTTCACTTGCTTCTAGCTTCCACTCTTAATCCTATCTCACCTGATGTATTTGTTCATCGCATTAGCTAGAACCAGTGACGGACAAAATACCCCGTTTCCCTCAAGGCGGGTTCATTTCTCTAAGGTGTTCCATTATGTTCACTTTGTGGAGAAAACCAGACAGGGTAGGTGAGGAAGGGCTGGCCGTTTTGTTTACAAACATCTGAGACTGACAGACGAGAGACTGACTCCTGATTGGTTGGAGAAACAGTGTTGTCAAGAATTATTCTAATCTGGTCGCCCCTGCTCCTTGTGTGCTCTACTCATTTCTTTCTTTTTTGACAATTTCGTCCACAATGATGGCAGCACAGTTAGTTTCAGTTTCAGCATCATCCAGGCCTGACAGTAATGGTTGTAAACAAAACGGCCAGCATGTTAAAGATGGCCTCCTAGCTACCTTCGCCAAGTGATTACACCTTACTCTGGCTACAGAATAAAATGCACACACCTTGGTTTCCCTGAGCTTCAATTCTCCCATCATTATAGCATGCCTTTGCTTAAGCCTGATACATAGCCACTATGCCCAAAGCAAGTCTGCCACCCTACCCCCAACCAATACACTTCGCATGAACTGGCGTAGATGCAGCGGACTCCAAGTCTACAGTGGGCCATTTATAATGTAACATCAATTCCACCCCCTTCAGCATGTTGGTTCGCATTCTGACATGACAGGCGCCATTGTTGCTTAAAAATAAAACCTTTTCTTATCTATTGTGGTAACCTTTTCACAACAATATACGCTACATTTTTTTCATTTTTACTTCATGTTTAATAATTCATTTGATTTTAAGTAATTCATTTTTTTAGGTAATTCATTTTAAGGGTCTATCGCTCTAATGAGTAGGGACACCTATTCCCATACCGTATGGAGAGCGTCCAAATCATCGACCTCTTCTGCACCGGGTTGTCTCAGGGCAGCCAAATTAACAAACTTAGACAAATATTTTGCGTTATTTTTTTTTAAGTAGCCAATATAATAATTAGGAACAAGCAATAGTTTAAACATAATTTACTATAAAAAATTCAAACAATTTTAATAAGCACTAATAAAAAACAATTCAATGTGGACGAAAAATTACAGCGGCACTTAAAAAGAAAAAACGGTAATAAAAACTAAGCACAGCAAAGTGAACACAAACTCGTAAACGATAGCCCATATGAGTACAAAAGTGGAGGCAATATGCACCATAAGGCTACCTTCATGCACCATAAGGCTACCTGCAAAATGTGCGTATATCGCCTCCATCTTTGTACTTTTATATCCTTAAATATACTATTGTGTGTTTGCTGGCTAGATAATATATGTGATACCAAAAGAAGATGATTTAAAAAATAAATTTATTATTATCGTGTTATTTTTTATTGTTATTCAGGAAATTTCTTATATGTGCTAATAGTGCTCATTTTTTTCCCAAAATATATAGTTCCTAAATTAAAAATTTCACTTTTACTCCTATTTTTATCGGTGAAAAATATGTTTTAATGCTATCCTGGAGGGTCGTGGGTTCGAATCCCGCTGGTCGAGGATCTTTTCGTAAAGGAAATTTTCTCGATTCCCAGGGCATAGAGTATCTTCGTACCTGCCACACGATATACGCATGCAAAAATGGTCATTGGCAAAGTAAGCTCTCAGTTAATAACTGTGGAAGTGCTCATAAGAACAATAAGCTGAGGAGCAGGCTCTGTCCCAGTGGGGACGTAACGCCAGAAAGAAGAAGAAGAAGCTATCCTGGATTTTTTAATTGCTATTGTAAACGTCATTATCACCCAATTTTATTATATTATATTTATTACTTTTTGATAAACTAGTGATGGTCATGTTTTTCTTAGGGCATGACATTATTTTTCCTGTTGCCTCAGGGATGTAGTGCAATTTTCGATTTCTTTAGTTTATTTTCAAGTTCGCTGAATGATACGCTTTACACGATCTTCAGGTATCAAATAATCTATGTGGATTATTCTGCCGCTTCATTCCCTCTCTGCTGCAATGCTAGTAGATTAAAAAGTATTTACTGCTTGGGTAGATAATGAGACCAATAAAACCTGCAAAAGGCTTCGCTGCATTTGTACATATTACCGGTTTTGTCACCTCGCCGCATTCAAATCTATTTTCGTTCAGCATTATGATCATTCCCATCGAAGTGCTTCTGCCTCATTCGTATCAATTCCTCTTAAGGCATGCACATGCGGTGAAGGTAAAAAAAATCTGCAAGCTCATCCACTCAGACGACGTGGCGATGTTTTATTTTATTTATTTTTCTTTTAATTTACACCTTGCTCAGATTGGTCTTATCAAGTGTGCGAACTGATTCGACTGTTTACTTCTGCGAGATTTATGACTCTTTGCAAAATACTCGCTTATTATCGCATTATAAGACCCCCACCCATTTTTTCAAGTATTGGCTGAGTTGATAACTAATCACGGTTAGGGTTAATATTTATATGCATATGCCAAAATAATTTCAGTAAAAAAAAATAAAAATCTTTGAAATGTTTATTATAATTACGATGTTTACAATGTGTACGTTAAATTGATAAAAAAAATACAACGTCTTGGTCTATTATTCTTAAAGGCTCAAACGCAATGATGCCGCAACCACAACGAAAAGCGGAACTGGTTCGCCAGCATGAACAGTAAGGACTGTTCATTTTATAAAGTGGACACCTTGTGCATGCTGTATCTTTCTTATTAATCAATTAAATTTCAATCGGTTTTTTGCACATCGTTCGACTAGTATTGTACAATGTTGTGATAATAAAAATAATTAAATTTCACACGAATATGGAACACCGATTAGAACGGTCGATTTTTTGAGGTTATCAAAATCAATGATTGTAAGAAATTGGCTGGAAAATTCGATAATTTATATTTTCTATTTTCAAAAAAGGCTTGTTCTTCGAAAGCATCATCAATCAGAAGCCTAATGGAAAAAATCAAGTTATTTTTGGAGCAACAATTTTACAGATAAAATAAAATCAATTTTCCCGTATATTTTTAAAGATTTTTTTTTTAATTTGATGGGAATTGATATGAGTAGAATTTTTTGTGTAAAAGTACGTCCTGACGGAAGTCCTAATATAGTATTAATATGAAAAATAACTTACGCCTTCATAGAGTTACTTAGTTAGTCCCCACGTCACATTCAAAGCACAACAGAAACACAATTGCTTTATTCTTAGAAGACCTATCAAAGTACATTGACAATCATCAAAATTGGCAACACTGCTGTAATAAAATCGATTTTATTTTCCACATATTATTTTCATAATATGTTATTCTGAGATTACCAATTGAAAAATTCGGAGAGAACTGTTTACAATTTGCTGTAGATCGATAAATATGCGTACATGATTTTAAAAGTATGAGACTTTTTAGTAAAACTACCATAAACAGTAAAATTTATACTTAAGACTGTGGTTTAATCTCACGATTTAGCTTTCGTTTATACTAATTTAGTTCTTTAGTAATCCAAACTAGTTTTGAACACGCTTTTTACTTTTCTCTTTTGCTGGGAGTGAAAGGATGGTGTATCAGCAAATTTGGCCATAAATGGGTAAATCACTAAAGTTACCTAATGTCAGAGAATGGTGGAATATAATTGATTTTTTTTAAAGCTTTATCTTTAGTAGAATAGTAAAGGATACAAACATACAATTTGTTCATAAAAATAAGGATTTTTGTTATGCGAAAAATAATGTTAAACTTTGACGGACAGCTTTTTTTTAGGAGTCTTTAGAAAAAGTTTTTAGCTCTTCAACCAAAAGCATTTTCAAAGATTTTATTTTTTCATAGCATTTTACAATAATAGGTCAACGATACACAGAAAATCAATTACGATTTGTGGGGACGGACCTGGTGTAGTGGTTAGAACGCACGACTCTCACGCCGAGGACCTGGGATCGAATCCCATCCCCGAGATAGTCACTTATGACAAAAAAGTTATAGTGACGACTTCCGTCGGAAGGGAAGTAAAGCCGTTGGTCCCGAGATGAACTAGCCCAGGGCTAAAAATCTCGTTAATAAAGATAGAAAAAAAAAATTACGATTTTATCAATAAATAAAAAAGATATAGCATAAACAAAGTGTCCACTTTATAAAATGAACAGTCCTTAACCCAGACAACCAAAATGTACGTATAAAGAAATCACCTGGAGGCTTTGTATGTGCAACATTTCACTTATAAGATGTTGCGAAAAGGCCTTCTACGTACAAAAGTGGAGGCGATATGCGTACATATATTATGTGATAAATAATAACATACAATGCGAGTTTATAAATATTCTACCGAACTAACGTGTGATCTTATGCGACTTAACTTATGATAACAAATGTTGATTTGACAGCTGCTACGGATTGATTCGACTTACTTTGTACGAGTGTACGAAACGAAACAAAATGTACAAATGAACTCAGAAAAGAAGTGTTTTATGCGAGGAAACTCATCAATCTGACGAGTTTATTCACAGTGTTTTGCGAGTTTGATGTAATTAGTATGAATAAACGAGTTGTAACGTGAACTTTCATGCGATTTCTGGTTGTCTGGGAACATGCGTGTCGACTTAGTGTTTGTTCACTTTCATTCGTTTATAGCTCAGTCGAGAAGGTGTGATTCATTCTGGTCAAATCGATCCCGTTAATACCACCATTGAGTTTGGACCTTAAGAATTTCTATATAGTATTTAAAAAATCAGCACTCCATCTAAAAAATAATTTTTGAAGTAAAATGAACTAAAAATAAAATTTTGAAGTAAAATTAAATCACGTATGACAAAACATGCTCAAAAATACGATGTGCAGTAAAGGCCCGAACGCAATGAATGCAGAATGGAAACAGAACCTGTTCGGCCAAAATGAATTACACCATCACGAATGGGCTGATAAGGAATGAAAATAAACCAACACTGAGTCGACAAGCATGTGATAGTCCATACGGACGAATCGGTTTCATTTCAGTTACCGTTCCGCTATCATTGCGTTTGGGCCTTAAAAAAGGAACCAGGCGTATCTGTCAAAAGATTAGCAATTTGGGCGAAACAAGCAATACTCAAATCTTTCTTATTATTGATTCTCTTTATTGAGGTTGTGCTCAGAAGGTTCTAATACGTATGGAAATGAATGGAGAATGATTCTTCTGATTTGTTCTTATTATGAGCTAATTTCAGTTTCTTTGATCCAATACCGCCTCCTATTTCAAACCAAATTACGATAGTTATCCAACAATCAACTTGCACATACGCGTTTTTCACCCATTATTACTTCCGACGACCAGCGCAGAGTCTATAAAGAGTGAAACCAAATCTACATATAACACTGTCAAACCGTCCACCTCGAGTAGACCAGCAAAACAGTTTGGGACTATTTTCGAAGACGAAGAAGAAAATTCTTTCTCTTCGTGCAACTCTCTGTATATATACTCTGTATGGACAAGCGTTGTGATAATCTCGAATTCTTATATCACATGCTCAAATTCTTCACGTTTGAATTGTAGCTAACACAACTCATTACCCAAAACATCATGTATGAGTTAAGTCATTCGTATGATTCATTGGCTAGTATTCTCACATTTTTTCCACGCATTTGCGTGTACGAAGGTACGGTGCTGCCATCTGGGAAAAGTTTGCTCGATGCGTGAAGCGTCAAAAATTTTACCCGGCAAGGTATAGGAAGCGAAATTTCAAATGCTCATATAAAATTAATTACAATAGTTATTCAAAATCTTTTCGGTATATGTTGGTATACTTTTGATGGACTACATTATAGGCATATAATTTTGAGTTTTATATTTTTTCTCAATATGCTGCTGATTCTATAGTTGATCAATAGTCTAACCCCGTACACTTAACAGAATTTAATTAAAAAGTGTTTTGAATTTTTTTAAAGCATTTTAAAATTGACTTCCTTTGCTTTGCCATGTAAAATAATCGGAGCTTCACGCATAGGGTCAACTGTGGTAATTACCTTCGCAGACGCAAATAGCTCTTGTTCTTTGTTTTTCTGCTAGTAAACAATAACATTGAGTTTTGACAAATTTCCGATGGGTTTATGATTGAATCATTATTGACGGCATAAGCGTGAGCAAGTGAACTTGCATCAAAACCTCATGCGTAAGTTTTGTGAAGCAGATCTCAAATGAGTTTGCTCTACCAGGAGAACTTACTGGTTGAGATTTGAGTGTGAGTCTACACTACCAACGACGGTATCAACATTATAAAGAGTTCACTAAAATAAAATAAAACTAGTTTTTAGTTAGTATTGTCAGCATGACATTGAATTCAAAGTTTTAGTACATTTGAAATACTTAATAACAATGAATAATAAGAAAAAAAAAAGTATCTTTAGTGAATATTGAACTTAGGATCAAGAGTTGTGAGGTAAATTAATTCTTGTGATGATGATAATGATGATGACTATACTATCTAGAAAAAATCTTTCAGTTATGTCTTGCAAACGCCAGGACAGAACTTTGGATATAGAACAAGACCGACAATTGGCAAATCACGCCACTCGTAGAATAGACCCAAAAATAAAGTTGCACCCTTCATGAAACAATGAATTGCTGTTGTAAGGTTTTGAAGTTTACATGTACACGACGAAATACGTGTCAAATGTACAAATTGAATTTGAACCTGCGAAAATAAATCACGTGTTCCGGTGGGGATCGAACCCACGACTCCCCATTCGCTAGATAGGCACTTCAACCTACAAGCTGTGGAGCACCTTGAGTGACCCAGGCGCTCGGAGGCGAACTGAACTCGATTACTTCAAAGCAAAAGTACCGTAATCCGAAGTATCATTGATCAGCGGGGTAACATTGATCGGAATGACTCATCTCGTAAAAAGTTCATATTATCATTTATTGGTAGAACATTTCCAAATCATTAATGGTGCTTCGCTTTCTCATATTCATGAAAGTGAAGATTTTCGCAAAAATTGCGTTTACCTTATGCGTAAATTTGTCAACTTTTCGAAACAATGATTTCAAGCGTTAAGGATGACACTACCGAAGATTCATGTCTCACATAAATTCTGCAAATGATAAGAACAAGAAAAATGTGGTTCTCTAAAAATGGCATCGCCAAAAACGATTCCTTTGTCAAAACTTTCATAGGTATGCTCAATTAAGCCACATTGCTTGAGCTTGAGCTTGATTGGCCGCCCGTGGATGCTACTCCAGTATCGCCAGATCAGCTGCACTTACACAAGGAACCAACCGAATGACTGCTTGGGATTAACAGACACCCTCAGTGTATTAGTGCTGGTGATCTTCTATTTTTAGGCAACAATGGCGCCTGCCACGTCAGAATGCAGACCAATGTGGGGAAGGGGGAGGAAATGATGTTGCACTTATACTAGCCCACTGTATTAAGCCACATTAACGAATTACTGTTAAGAATGTAGAATTCCCTTAGGAAATTGCCTACATTTAGGCGTATCTCGTAGTTCGGGGTGTTTTAATTTTAAAATAATTCAAAAATTAAATGACTTGTAAGCGTTTGGCCTTCATATCCGGCTTCAGAGGCCATGATTTCAGTAAGTTACGACATTTTCGATATTACCGAACGTTGTTTACATAGGTGATCAATGTTACCCCTTATCAGCTAAATCAAAAAGCCACTCAAAACATTTTTTAAACATGCCTAATCTTTCAAAAAAAAAAAACAAAATACACTATACAGTCACGAGCTATAGATGGCAGTACTTGTTTTTTTAAATTTAAAATTGGCAGCATTTGCATTTTCAAACGAAATATTTAAGAAATATTCAAAAAAATGATCAATGTTACCCCGGATTACGGTATCATCATTTCGCAGTCTAAATTTCCTTCGGATATATGAGATGTACATTTGACACATGCATACCCGACCAGAACCACATAACAAGATTATAACACATTCCTATCAGCAGCAGTTATAATAAACAGAAGTTGATATAATTTTGTTATCAAGATGGCTTTGTTCTCAACTTGTTATATTTTAAATAACACATTTATAACAACATTTGTTATATTTTTGACATCGTATTTATAAGTTTTTTGCCAATAACATCCGATGTCATAAACAGTAACATAGTTTGAAGAAATTTTGTTAGTTTGTAACATCCTTGTAACACATTCTGTAATAATTTTGGTATAGTTATAACAGGGTTTGTTATATTTTTGTTTAATTTGATGCAAATTTTGTTAGAATTTTTGTTATTTTAACTACTAACGGTACATGTTTTATAACAACTGGTGATACAAAAAAATCATATCAGGGGAACACATTCTGTTATAATCTTGTTTCTTCCGTCTGGTCGGGTAGTCGTGTACATGTAGACATCAAAGCGAGGGGAAAATAACTTTCGAAATGTTAAATTGTAACTGATAGTTAAACGAATTGCACAACCAATTCAGATTACCGACCCCAGTAAGATTTTACTGGGTTTTGGAACTACGGATTTTTCGGTAATTTTTACGATTACCGAAAAAACCCAGTAAACTAAAACATGTTTTGATTGATGGAAATTACTGACCTAGTCAGTAAAATTGTAGAGCGTTTTTACTGGCTTTCCAGTTTGCCATGCTTCACGCTTTGCTCCCCGGATTCCGTTTCTTTTTCTCCAAAAACAATACAAATTAAAACCCAAGCGACATAGACATGTCCCTTATTAAGCATTTTTCGTGTGAATAAACATCTACGGTACGCTCGTATCTCAGTGGAAGTAATCAAAAAATGTGTGACAAAATCATTATTATTTGGTTGGTTTGCATACAAGAGGCAAACTCAATGATGCAGATGAATTTACCTCTTTCATGGAAACCAACCGAATTTACCAACGTAAGAGCAGTTTAAATCATGCTGCGCCGTTGCTTCAAATAGTTGAGTTTGTCACTAAATGTCGATTACTTACCACGAGAAAGCGCAAAATAGGTGCAGAAAAAGTTTGGTTGCTCCTGGCGCCGGCCGGACGATTCTACAGCAGGAGATTCTCATTTGACACATTCCCGCATGCGCATCGGTTTGTTTTGATTTGGTTTTGACGACAAGTCAGTAAAAAACATCAACTACTGAATAGTCGGTAATTGTTTTTACTGACTTTTCGGCCTGTTCGGTAATGTTGCAAAATTGGGTCTGACAGCTACCGTAGTTCAGTAAAAAGTAAAAATTATTACTGAACATCAGAAGTTTTGAATCAAAAAGCTGAAAGTTCGGTATTTTTTATGATTTACAATTCGTACCCAGTATAAAAAATTACCGAACAAGCAAATCGTTATTGAGTGTGTGGTGAAATGGTTAACAGCCTTAACCTGTTTGACGGATCTTGAGTATGTCTAAAAAATAGAAATAATAAACCATAGAAGAATAATGTCGCTGCTGTTCCCTTTGTTCTCGCTCAGAAACATGTTGGGTACATAACTGTCAAACTGCATACATTTTCGCGTTGACATTTATAGCCCCGCCTATCTCCCCCAGCAAAAGATGTTCCGACAGCGACGACAGCGCACTATGGGCAATCAGGTGGCCAATAATCGAAAAATTGACTTGTTCTGATAGGTTTTTGTTGTACATCATTACATAGTAAACATTTCTATTAAGTTATTCCTGGAATATCAGGGCAAGATCTTTTATATTTTAATTGATACAGTATGTCAAAGTTAGAGTTTTCAAGAAAAATGAAGAATTCAGTACAAATACAAGGTACACGTTGAATACAATATACTGCATAATCACAATATGTTATACAGATCTTTATACACTATCCGAAAGCTTATTCAAAAAGCTATCTAAGAAAAATAAAATGAAATAAAAATTCGTACTTTAGGTCGAAAAAATGGGGGGAATGCACTGAAAAAAATATATTTGATTTTATATATAAACTTTACACATCCCATACTTTTTTGTCCCAAGTTGTCCCAGGCTAAAATTTATTTCCAAGGATACTTTGAGATGTTAACTAAAGGATAGTGAAGAATTTAGCTGCACAAATTTGCACTTTTTTATTTTATGGCTTTTTGAATTTTTTTCAATATTTTTAACCATTTCCTAATAAAAACAGACAAAAAACAATTCAGAGAATAAATGAACATCGCTAAATCATTCATATAATCATTTCTATGTAAGTTCTAACATTCATAATGGTTTGCACAACGTTAATCGCATAAATGGCTTATATGCATCATTAGTAACAAAACTTATTATTTCGCTATAGGCCCTATTCAAAAGTTAGTCTCGAAAACTTGTTTTTGAAAATAAAACATCAAATTTGTAGCACAAAACTCATTAATACGACATGAGATGGAAAAAATATTTTTGGCCGCCAGTCTGTATGGAAACCGCCCATAGTGCAGCGACATTCTTCTTCTATGGTTTATTACTTCTATTGTCTAAAAGCATATTTTGTACAGCTTGAAAGCTACTTCAACATCAAATTATGGTCATGAAAGTTGACTCTGTTTCTGGTTTGCGTGTACAATATGAAAAAGCTCTTTAGATTTTCTTATAAAAATCCAGTATTTCAGTACAATACAGTATACTTTTAAGTGCGATTTAGTAGTAGTGTTTTATGCCGTATTTAATTTAACCGCAAGTATTTTTTTTATTTTTTTCAGATCATGACGCAAACGACTCCTTATCCCCTACCCATACAAGTGAATCCAGATTCACCCCGGAGCAGTCCGTGGATAGTAATAAGAACTATACTTTAGACAATTGCCAAAGTAGTGCAAATAACCTGTGTACCATATGTAGCGATAGGGCCACAGGCAAACATTATGGTGCTGCGTCTTGTGATGGCTGTAAAGGTTTCTTTCGGCGCAGCGTGCGAAAAAACCATTCATACACATGCAGGTAATTATATGGAAGTTTAATTCGGATGTTGCTTCGGATAGATTGTTCTTCTTCTTTTGCTTTTAGATTTTCCCGCCAATGTGTTGTGGATAAAGACAAACGTAATCAGTGTAGATATTGTAGGTTAAGGAAGTGCTTCAAAGCTGGTATGAAAAAGGAAGGTAAGTGAAAATTTAATAACATGTTCAATATTTTTACATCCCGATATTCAAAACCTCGACAAGTCGGCATGGTTAGTACAATTGTAAAAGTTGGTTTCCATTAACTTTATGAGTTTTTTCAACAACTTAAAACGGCTTCAAACGGTTTCAAATGGCTAAAAATGGCTTAAACGGCTGAAAACGGCTTAATACGGTTAAAAAATGCTTCAAACGGCTTAAAATGGCTAAAACGACTTAAAACTGCTTAAATTGGCTAAATACGGCTTATAACGGCTAAAAACGTTTTAAAACGGCTAAAGACGGCCTAAAATGGCTTAAAACGGCTTAAAAAGGCTTCAAACGGCTTAAAATGGCTAAAAATGGCCTAAAACGGCTTAAAACGGTTAAAAAATGCATCAAACGGCTTAAAATGGCTAAAACGACCTAAAACTGCTTAAATTGGCTAAAAACGTTTTAAAACGGCTAAAGACGGCTTAAAATGGCTTAAAACGGCTTAAAATTGCTTCAAACGGCTTAAAACAGCTAACAACGGCTTGAAACGGCTTAAAATGGCTAAAAACGGCTTAAAATGGCTAAAAACGGCTTAAAATAGCTAAAACAGATTAAGAAGGCTTAAAATGGCTTGAAACTGCTAAAAACGGCTAAAACAGCTTAAAATGGATTAAAATGGCTTATACGACTTAAATGGCTTCAAACGGCTAAAAACGGCTCGAATTGCAAAAATAAAAGGCTTAAAATGGCAAAAAACGGCTTTAAACGGCTTTAAACGGCTTAAAGCGGATTAAAACGGTTTAAAACAGCTATTAACGACTTAAAATGGCTTAAAACGGCTTAAAACAGCTAAAAACGGCTGAAAATGGCTATATACGGCTTAAAATGGCTTAAACGGCTTAAAAAGGCTTAACGGCTGAAAACGGCTTAATACGGCTGAAAACGACTGAAAACGGCTTAAAACAACTAAAAAGGCTTAAAATGGCTAGAAACGGATTAAAATGGCTAGAAACGGCTTGAAACGGCCTAAAATGGCTTAAAACTACTTGAAACGGCTACAAACGGCATAAAATGAGTAGAGACGACTTAAAATGGCTGAAAACGATCTGATTTATGTTCATGTTCTATTTCTTGATCTCGATGATCGCTTCAGTAAGGGATGGTACACACATTATGTCACGCAAAATTTCACCTTATTTGACCCCCTCCCCCCTTTGTTACATTTTTTTGTATGAGTCGTCCGAAATTTTTGTAAGGCTTGTCACACTTAACTTGACCCCCTCCCCCCCTTGGAGAGTGACGTAATTTGTGCATGACCCCTAACAGTATGTGAAGGGTCAACTGTATATATGTGCGACAAAATGCAGTTCCGTTTCCCCAGTCCCGTTTTAAGACTCATTTTTGGTCGTTTTCAAGTCTCATTTTGTTCGCATAACATTTGTGCAAAATTTCAGCTCGATCGGAGCGCCAGTCGTTTAATTTTTATAATGTGCAAATTTTTCTATTATAGTTATTCCTTTAGGTGATAATTATCGTCACATAACCGAAAAAGTAATCATCACATATACTTTGTAATTCTCGAGTTTAGTCTCATAAGGGCATGTCTGCAGTGATCGATTTCTCAACATTCTCTTAAGTTAAATACTTGTCCGGGTGACTGTTTTTAACTACTATGTCTCTCGTAATACTGCACCGAAAAAGTTATGAAAATCTATTAAATATAGTGTATCGAACGAAAAAGAAAATCAACGAAGAGAAATTGATCTTTGTAGATACGCCTGTGCCTGTATGATACTAAACGCGAAAATTATATGGACAAATTGAAGTGAAATTTGCAAAAAAGTCACATGTTTTCTCGGTGAGAATCGAATTCACGACTCCATGTTCGCTAGATAGGGCGAACGCCACGCCACAAGAGGATGCCACGCCATGGAAGCAGAAGTTTAGCTGAATTCGACTTCAACTCAATAATGGCGTGATCCTCTTTTGCAAAGCGAGTATTTCTAGAATGATAAATACCCAAATGTTTTCTTCTGTAGATAAATTGCACAATAAGCCGAACATTGAAATAGCGCTTACGTCACCCCGTTAAATTACGGCAGCAATGGACGCTGTGTAATACGCCATCAAAAGAAAAAGTTGTATTGAATCATGAATCTCGTTTTAAAGTGATATTAAGTTAATTTTATATATTTCTAAACATTTCCAACATTTTCAGCTTAAATAGGTTGAAGTAGTCGCTCGAGGCTTAGATATTTTAAGCTTATATCTCTAATAAGTGGTTTCTTCACCACCGCTGAGGCCTTAAACCTGGTTTAATCGTATGGGTAAACAAGCTTTACGGCTTAAGCGAAGGTAAAGAAATCGACCCTAATTCATTTTTTTAAGTACTGTTTATGGGGCCCAGATAGCCGTAGCGGTAAACGCGCAGCTATTCAGCAAGACCAAGCTGAGGGTCGTGGGTTCGAATCCCACCGGTCGAGGATCTTTTCGGGTTTGAAGTTTTCTCGACTTCCCAGGGCATAGAGTATCTTCGTACCTGCCACACGATATACGAATGCAAAAATGGTCAATTGGCATAGTAAGCTCTCAGTTAATAACTGCTGAGAAGCAGGCTCTGTCCCAGTTGGGACGTAGCGCCAGAAAGAAGAAGAAGAAGAAGTTTATGCTAAATGTATTTTAATGAATTTATTTTATTGTTGCAGCTGTTCAAAATGAAAGGGACCGAATCAGCTGTAGACGTCCCAGCATGGAGGATATTGATACGTCAAATGGATTGTCGGTGAAATTTTTACTTCTTGCTGAAAACCGTAGTCGTCATTTTGGTGCTGCGCTTGACGATGCATATGATGGTGATGGCGATTTATCGAATAAGCGATTTGCAAGCATTAACGATGTTTGTGATTCTATGAAGCAACAGTTATTAATCTTGGTTGAATGGGCCAAATCAATTCCCGCATTCGCCGAGTTACAGCTAGACGATCAAGTTGCCCTACTGAGAGCCCACGCAGGAGAACATCTGCTGCTAGGATTATCGAGACGATCAATGCACCTGGAAGAAATGCTATTGCTTGGGAACAATTGCATTATAACAAAGCAGAGTCCGGATTCAAAGATGGCACCGAATCTCGACATATCTAGAATAGGGGCAAGAATCATAGATGAACTCGTTAGTGCCATAAAAGATATAAAACTTGACGACTCAGAGCTGGCTTGTATCAAAGCTTTAGTGTTCTTCGACCCAAGTAAGTATTCAGTTCTTAATTTTGGATTAGAATGTGTTAATAAGACAAGTTGCTTTAATTGTGCGAATATTTTTTTTCTCGTATGATGCCATGGAAAAAGTTGTTCGTAATTGAATTCTGCATTATTCTATTAGGAAGTTGGATGTGTAGTCCTTATATAAGCCTATTTTTTATAGCACTGTTTTGTTTGAAGTTGCATTGATTCAGAAAACGTGTAAAATGTTGTTTATAGAAGTTTTTCTGAAGACACTATTGATGTTACTCATCATTTGAGTTTTGCTTAAATATAAAAGTTTATACTTAGGGTTGACCCAGTAGAAGCATTAACCTAAGAATGCTAATGTCGCTGCTGTTCGTGTGACTAACATCTAAGTCCAGTTGTTAATTACACCTATCGTTTGTCTGGTGAGTTGCACGCTTACTGTCAATGATGATGTCACGCTACACGATAAGTGTTCATCTGCAACAACCAGACAGCTCACCAATCCACCGCGAGGTGGATCGTGCTGAGTTGTTGAGTTGAAGGAGAGCGAAAGAAGGAAGGCACAAAAGTCTGTTTGACAGCTCTGCAGAAAGCGCGTGCGCACGGACAGAGCGCGTGCGCACGGAAAGAGCGCCAGTTCGGCTCGATTTGCAATGATCGGTTATTATTATTATTTTTTCGCTATTGGATATTCTATGGTTTGGTTGATCGATGTTAAAGTTTGTTTTAAAAGCAGCTCCACTTATTTTGAAACATATTGCCGTGTACAATAGTAGACAACACAACTAATTTAATTAAAATAATTTGAAATTATAATTAGTACATATACAAAAGGGGAAGAACGTTTAGGCTGGTTGTGCATTACGATAAAAACTCTTAACATAAGCAATGCTTGTTGTTGGTTCTTGTGGAAGGATCAACATGTTCGGCTTAACGAATCTTATTTTAAATATCGAATAACACCACATGCAATTGAACAAAAAGGATGTGATTGCAATAGACTTTTGATATTTTCAATTCTGAACCTACGCAAAAAAAAAATATTGGGAATCAAAATTCTCCTGAGAGGGATGATGTGGGGGAGGCTCATTCTAATTAATATTGTCGTTCAATTATGGGGATAAATTAAAATTGTTATTGTTCTATACATACTTATTTATTATAATTACCTGTAAATATTGATACAGCACAATTCAAGTATTTAAATATCAAATAGCAAACATAGATATGGTCGGTGTTCAGACAGACTAAACCAAGTGTTTTTTTTTCAATCGAGTAAGAAAAATGTACCCCAAACATGTGAAACATCAAAATATTATACATTACTGTAATAATGGAACTTATCTATTTGATGATACATTTGTATCAAAATAACATGGAAGATTTAAAATTGATGGAGTTCTTTACGTATCCTTAGAGCTCCAAAATTCATCTAGTCTGGTCTGTCTAAACACCGACCATATGATTCTCAAAAACTCATGAGAATGGTATTTTACTCTTTGAACTGTTATTTAATTTGGATGTGTTTGAAAGATTTATAAATTTAATTCATTATTGATGTTACGAGCTATGTCTGTAGTTAAACTTAATGCTACACAAGAAATATATTTGAATCAAAGTATTTTTATATATAAATCATATGAAAAAAAATGTTCCAGAAAGTACTCTAGAATTCTTTGGGAGCGTCTCCCGGGATTCTTCCTTAAATCATTCATGAATCCTTCAAATCCTCTCTGGGATTGTTCTGCTGAAAATCTTGAGATTATTTCTGAATTTTCTTCCAGATATCGCTTTGGGATTCATCCAAAAAAAACGTTACCATTCCGGTATTACTTCTGAGATTCTTTCGGATATCCCATTGCGATTCTTCTGGACATCTTTTTGGATTTTTTTGCAGAACTCTGTATGTGATTTTGCGTGTATCTCCTTAAGGATTACTTTTGAAATCCAGGAAATTAAATTCTTTGAAATTCTTGAAAATTGTTTTCGAAATACTATGGAAGATTTTACCATAAATCCTGATGCAATCCATATGGATATTTAAAGAGGATTTTATCAAAAAATGTACGACTCTACTAGAAATTCTTCGAGAATTCCTCCGAAAATAACTCTAGATTTTTATCCGGAAATACTTCTGGTATTCTTATGAGAATGCCTCTGGTATTCTTCCAAAAATGACTTGAGATGCTTTCGGAAATCTTTCTGAAATTCTTCAAGAAATTCCACTGAGATTTTTACGCCAATATCTTTGATATACTCCTGGGACTCTTACAAAAATCCTGTTGGAGTTTTTTTTTCGGATATCTTTCTATTCTAAATTTTTCAATAAATTTTGCTGGGATTGTGCTGTAAAACCTGCTAAGATTCATCCAAAAATACGACTGTCATTCTTCCGGATATCATTCAAGAATTACACCGGAAGTTTTCGTGAGATTCAACCGTAAATCGTTCTGGTATTTTTCAGAAATTCCATTGAGATTCTTAAAAATATCCTTCTGAAAAATTTTCTGAGAATTGTTTTGGGATTATAGAAGGATTTCCAGAAGAATTCCAAGGCGATTCACAGAAACATCACTTCTGTATGAAGGATTATCGTTAATATCTGAAATAATCCCATGAGAATTCAAAATCCAAATTACAGTGATATTCAAAAGAATCCCAGAAGTTATTTCGCCAGAATCCCTGAAAGATTTAAAGGATATTCACAGACATCCAGAAGATTTCATGAATATTTTCCAGAATAATTCCGATGTCCAGATGAACTGCAGAAAGATTCACGGAATAATTTCAAACGGGATTTTCGGAATCATTTGAAAGTAACTTTTAGAAGATCCTCAGAAAAAGAAATCAGTAATCAAAGTAATCGAAAAAATCTCATTATTTCAAGCAATGCTCGTTGGTTCATGTCGAAGGATCAACATGTTCGGCTTAACGAATCTTATTTTAAATATTGAATGACACCACATACAATTAAACTAGTATGTGATTGCAATTCTGAATCACCGCAAAAAAAAATATTTAGAATCACAATCCTTCTGAGAGGGATGATGTGGTTCTAATTAAAATTGTCGTTCAATTATGGCGATAAATTAAAATTGTTATTGTTCCATAAATACTTGTTTATTATAATTACTTGTAAATATTGATACAGCATATAAAAAGACATTGGTCCAGAAATTACTCCAGAATTCTATGGAATTTCCCTCCTGAGATTCTTCCTTAAATCACTTATGAATCCTTCAAAACCTCTCTGGGATTGTTCTGGAAAACTAAAGATTATTTCTGATTTTTCTCTAAGTTTTTCTGGAAATCACAGAATACTTACAGATATCGCTTTTGAACTCATCTAAAAAACATCTTTAGCATTCCGGTACTATATCTGAGATTCTTTCGGATATCCTTTGTGATTCTTCTGGACATCTTATTGGAATATATTTGAAGATTGTTGATATTTTTCGGTGATTACTACACACTGAAACACGATTATAACGTTTCGGCTTACTGATTTTCAGCCATCATCAGATTTGTTCAAATCGATCGTTCACCACCAGCGTGGTTTTATTACTAATAATAAAACCACACTGGTGGTGAACGATCGATTTGAACAAATCTGATGATGGCTGAAAATCAGTAAGCCGAAACGTTATAATCGTGTTTCAGTGTGTAGTAATCACCGAAAAATATCAACAATCTTCAAATATAACAATCGACGGTGACTTAAACCCTATAGAAGAATCTTATTGGAATATTTGCATAAATCTGTATGTGAGTTTGCGTTTATCTCCTTAAGGATTACTTTTGAAATCCTGGAAATCAAATTCGAATCGAAATTCTCGAAGATTCTTTCGGAAATTCAATGGAAGATTCTAACAAAAATCCTGATGCAATTCTTCTGGATATTTTTAGAGGATTTTGCTAAAAAATGTACTACGACTCTACTACAAATTCGTCGAGAATTCCTCCGAAAATAACTCTGGCCTTTTTCCGGAAATACTTCTGGGATTATTATGAGAATGCCTCTGGTATTCTTCCGGAAATCACCTAAGATGCTTTCGGAATCCCTTTAGAATACTTTCGAGGATGCTTCCGAAAATGTTTCTGAAATTATTCTAGAAATGCCACTGAGATTTTTACGTCCATATTCTTGAAATTGGGACTCTTCCAAAAATCCTGTAGGAAATCTTCCAGATATCTTTCTAGCATTCTTTCGGGAAGCCTTCTGGGATTCTTTCGAAAATCTTTCTGAGGATCCTTCAAATCCTTCTGTTAAGGATTCTTGCAGAAATTCTTCCCGAATTACCTCTAGACTCTGGGAGTTTCCTGAATTTTTCAAGAAAACTGTTATTATTTCGACTATCTCTCTAGGATTCTTTCGGAAATTATTCTACAATACGCCCAGATTTCTTTCTGTTATCCTGCTGGAGGACTTCAAAACATCTTTCAAAGATTCTTCCAGAAATATTACTGGAATTTTTCAAGAAATTCTGCTGGGATTCTTCCGTAAAACCTGCCGAAATTCATCCGGAAATACGACTGGAATTCTGCTTGAATGATAAGCATTCAAGAATTCCACCGGAAGTTTTTGTGGGATTCAACCGTAAATTGTCCTGGTATTTTGTTTAAATACATTGAGATTCTTAGGGAAAAATATACAGGATTCTTAAAAATATCCTTCTGAAAATTCTTCTGGAAATTGCTTTGGAATTAAAGGAGGATTTCCGGAAGAATCCCAGGTCGATTTACAGAAGAACCACAGAGAAATCACTAAAATATTATCAGGGAGATTTCTAAAAGAATTATTTTAAGGATTCTCGTAAATTCCTGAAACAATCTCAGGAGAATTTCGAATGGATTTTGAATGTTTTTTTACAGTGATATCCAAAAGAATCCCAGAAGTTATTTCGCAAGAACCCCTGAAGATTCAATGAAAGGTCACAGACATCCAGACGATTTCATGAATACTTTCCAGAATAATTACGATGTCCAGAAGAGCTCCAGAAAGATTTACGGAATAATTTCAAATGGAATTTCCAGAACCATTTAAAAGTCACTTTCAAAAGATGCTCAGAAAAAGAAAACAGTAATCAAAGAATCTCATAGGTATTTTTTTAAAGTCCCAGTGACTGTCCGGTAGTTTTTTTGGAGGATTTCCATTTGAAGTCAAGAGGGATTTTCAGAAAATTCTGCCAAGGATTCTTTTTCAAGGAAAATCAATGATGAATCACGAAAAAAAATCAAAAACACTTCCTTATGAATTTCCAGAAGAATCACAGAGTTTTTTTTTCTCAAAAAATCTTAGAAAAAAATTCTAAAGAATCACGAAGGAATTTTCGGAATAATTCTGGATATACAAAATTATCTCAGGCAGAAACAATAAAATCAATAGCAATAAATCTGTAAGAATATAAGAAGGATTTCTGTAAGAATATAAGGAGGATTTACAAACAATTACAGAGGAATTTTCGGATGATTTCCATAAATAGAGATTTAAAAAAATCCCCGTCATCTGGAAGATTCTTAGCAGGATTTTCGGAAGTATTCCACAGGGATTTCTGGGAGAATTCCATTGGGATTTACAAAAGAATTCCAGAGGAATTTCCGAAAGAATCCCAAGAATTTGCACGGAAGAAAGTGAAGTGAAATAATAGATTTTTTTGATTATAGTCTCAGGCGTCTTTCCGAGAGTATTCTAGAATAATAGGTATAATCTAAGACATTTTTCGGAAAGAATCTCAAAGGGATTTTGAAGAACTTTCAAAGAGTTTCACGGAAGAAATACTGAAGAATTACGAGGAAAATATCAGAATTTAAATAATAATTTCGATTGGATTTCCAGAAGAAATCCTGAGAAATTTTGTGAGAATCCCCGAACCCAGATTTTTAAAATAGATTCCATTACACTGGAAAGCAATCATTAAATCATTTTCGGCAGAATTCCAGAATTTTACGGCAGAATTCCAGAATTTTACAGCAGAATCCTGAAAGGATTTCCATAATAACCCAAGATGGGTTTCTGGGATAGTCCAATAGGAAGTCCCAAGGAGGTTATTGGAAAAATCAGAGCGATCAAAGAAATAACTACATATAATAATTTCAGAAGGGTTTCTGAAAGAATCTCAGTGAATTTTCAAGATGTCCTCTAGCAACACAACTAATATATACTAATATTTACAACTCAATACTTAATTATAAATTGCGTTAAGGTGATTATAGAACAAAGCCACACCTCAAATTTTCAAAAGCACAAGACTTGAAAACCAAACAGCTCTCACCGTTGAAAATTTATCCCATTAGTCACCACCAGCAAGCAAGCAGATTGATTGGTTTTCAACGCAAACTGTTGTCAGATTCTCCAGTCTTGTGCCCTTGTTTGGCTTCGTTTTATAATCACCTTAAGCTGAGTGTACGTCATCCAGTTTGGGGGCGGATTGACGGTATCGAAGTGAATTAAAAACAATTATAGGAGAACGTGTGGAAAATACATATGAACTGCGCAGAATACATCAGACCGATTTAGCATTGCTGCGCACTTCTAAAAGCATTTTATTTTTATTAAAATGTTTGATAATAGTAGAACGACAATGATCATCAGTTGATTTTCCACTACTGTTTTTTTTAAATCACAATTGTTATTTCTTTCCGTGCACGCGCTCGGGAAATGAATCTGGCCATGGTGCAACAACCGCGCTACATTCGATGAATGCTATGCGACAAAAATTGTCGGCGCTATCCGTCAAATTCGCTCACCAAAGCTATTTTGGTGACTTTAACATCACAGCTCTAGTTTGCTGCGATGTGACAGCATGAGTACCGGGCCTCAAAGTGTTAAAGGCCAAAACAAAACATTCTCTGTTGCGTGGGATCGATCAATTAATGAAAAATAACAATTAAAGGTAATAATTAGTTAAATCAATTTTGTGAGAACAGCGCCACTAGCGTTCTACTACTAATATTTCTAATGTTGACCCTAAGAAAAGTGTGGTGTGGTCTTTAGAGAAGTAGTACATATATCAGGTTTCGAAATACCACTTCTCATCCAAAAGAAAGTTTTGTGCTATCACCTGATGGGATAAGAAAATATGCAACATAGTGGTCGAGGCAAAGGGGTGTAAAAGACAAATAACTACTTTTCAGAAAGACGTCTCAATTTTTTTTTATTTGTCTATGAATCAATCTTTTACTCCACATAAATTAGATATATGGGAGCCATAAAAAAGAAGCAAATCATCAACAAATTATGATATTTTTCCTATTTGACCTAAAAATAGTCCGAAATACTGTTGCAAAGCTTGAAAACAGTACATTTTTAGTATATTCATCTCAAAACTGACAAACATGTTTCTAACGAACCTTTGCATTTAAGCCCCTCATTTATACCAGTATCGGTCGAACAACAATTGCGAAAATAAGCTATGCTTACACACTCAAACACGATCTGCTAGTTCGGTAATTTTTATACCGGATACGAATAAGAAATTACCGAACTTTCAGCTTTTTGATTGAAAACATCTGAGGTTCAGTAATAATTTTTACTTTTTAATGAACTACGGTAGCTGTCAGACCCAAATTTGCAACTTTACCGAACAGGTCGAAAGGTCAGTAAAAACAGTTTCCGACTATTCAGTAGTTGATGTTTTTTACAGACCTGTCGTCAAAATCAAATCAAAACAAACTGCGGGAATGTGTCAAATGAGAATCTCCTGATGCTGTAGATTGTAGAATCATTCAGCGCCAGGAGACACGTCGTTTCCTGCACCTATTTTGCGCTTTCTCGTGGCAAGTAGTCGAAATTTAGTGACAAACTCAACTATTTTAAGCAACCAAAAAGGCTCAGCACGATTTTATTTATTTATTGTCGTCAATCATGTTTGTAGACCGTTACAGAGAGTTTCTTATGCGCTAGTTACACTTCTACATTCAATTACCTAATTTTTCTTCTTAAGATAATGTGCGGAAGTATTGTTTTAGCTTCGCTTTGGACCAAGTTAAGTCGATTGTAATTGTAATGTTTATTATAAGTAGTCATCATTTGGTTCATTGGCCCAAATTTTGCATAATTAGTACGGTGATAGTTGATTGCAAATAGCTCTCGATGGCGTAAACGTCTGGATGGTACATAAAAGTTTAATTTAGATAATAATTCTGGTGAATCAACTTTATGGTGTATCGTTTATAAATGAAATCATTGCATATTCACGACGCTGTCTTAGTGTTTGAATATTAATCAACATACATCTAGCTTTGTAAGATGGTGATGGAAATTCTGTCCAACCTAATTTGCGAAGAGCATATAATAAAAATTGTTTTTGCACCGACTCTATCCTTTCATCATGTACTGTTGAAAAAGGTGACCAAATTATGCTGCAATATTCAAGTATTGATCTAACATAGGCAATGAACAATGTTTTTATTGTGTATGGATCATTGAAGTTATAAGCGAAGCGTTTAATGAAGCCTAACATATTATTAGCTTTATTTATCATGGTGTTATAGTGATCAATGAAAGTAAGTTTTGAGTCTAAAATTATGCCTAAGTCTCTGATTCTATTACATTTTTCAACATTTTGATTGCCTAAAGTTATTGTTACATTAGGAATGTCTCTTTTCCTGTTAAAAGATATCAGGTTACATTTTTTTACATTCAGTTGTAGTAGGCTTTTCTGACACCACGTGTGGAAGATTTGTACTTCGTGTTTAAAAGTAGGGGAAGGGGTGGTAAAATGAACACCTTAAGGAAATCATCTTGTTTCTGATAGAAAAACGAGAAATTTGTAAAGTTCTATCGCACAACATCCAAAATAGGGTTGTAATCTATAGCAGCGACATGGATTCAGACTAAAATAGATACATTTTTACATATTTTCATCGCTATCAAAAAGCGATGCAAATGTTCATTTTACCTGCACTATGTGGGTAAAATGAACAGCGGTTGGTGGTAAAACGAACACCATGCAAAAAACGTGAGCAAAACAAATATTTCTGAAAATTTCCATTGCCCCACCGAAAATACATCCATCAATGATTGTAACCCATTCAAAGAGAATTCTAAAGGTATCAGATTTGACATCATATCATAACGATACTCACATCACTGAAAAACCTCAAGTCTTCCGAGCTAAAAGTTACGTCAGTTCTAATTTTCAAACGTGGTTTTCTAAAATCTTAGTTTTCGTTGATATTTTCACTTCAATTGACCTACGTATCAACTCGAACACTCAGATTTATGCTCTAAATAGTCTGTGCGTGATAAAAAATCATCGAAATTAGTTTTTTTTTCTCGGTAAAAGGCGGTTCATTTTACCACCCCTGTTCATTTTACCACCACTTCCCCTATGTATGTCCTGTGCAGTTTTTATTTCCAAATAAAGTTTCATATCGTCAGCATAGATTAATACTTTTATTTTGTCAAGAATAAAGGGCAAATCGTTCACAAACAGTATAAACAAAAGCGGACCTAAATGAGAGCCTTGTGGAACCCCTGAAGTGGCATGTATTGGAGTTGACTTTTTTCCTTTGAATTTCACTATTAGCTCGCGAGTGGTTAAATATGATTCAATCCATTTCAGCAATTTGGCTTCAATACCAATTTTTTGCAGTTTAAATATAAGCATGGGTATATCAACACGGTCAAATGCTTTACTAAAATATGTGTATAAAGCTTCTACATGACTTCCATTTTCCATAGCACTCAATGAATAGTTTACAAATTCGAGCAAATTAGTGGCTGTCGATCGCCCTTTAAAAAAGCCGTGCTGCGCTGTAGTTATTCTGTTTTTGATTTGGATGAATACTTTTTCATTTATGATGGCCTCAAAGAGCTTCGGGATGCACGAAATAAGGGCAATGTCACAATAGTTAATAATATCAGATTTTTTGCCAGATTTGAAAATGGGAACAAGGTATGAGCTTTTCCACATCTTTGGAAATACTCCAGACTCCAGTGACATATTAAAGAGACAAAATAAGGGAGTAGTTAATTCAATTGCTAAAGTCTTCATGAAGATTGGTGGAACTCCATCCGGTCCATTTCCTTTGGTTGCATCCAAGTTTTTCAAACCATTCAATATTTCATGCACATTTATATTACTGATACCAACATCGTTAGGAAATTCAGGATGGAAATCGAAATATTCATAATCACGATCAGCTTCAGAGTATGTTGTGTATACTTCTTGAAAAAAAAATTGAAAATAAGTTTCATGTATCTTGTGAGGTATGGCCAACCTTTTCATTAAAATACATTGTAAAAGGAAAGTTATTGGATTTTAGTTTAGATTTAACATAGTTGAAGAAATTCTTTGGACAGTTTTTGATTTCTTGCTCAGTTTTGGAGTTGTAGCTTTCATATGCCAATCGCATTGCTGAGTTGAGCTGTATGCTCATATTCAAATATACTTGTAAATTCTCTTGACTTTTATGCTTTTTGTAAATTTAATGTAGTTTCTGTTTACGATTCTTCAAATTTATTATTTATTTATTGAAGCAAACAGGATGTTTTGAAAAACCATTACACCTTCTTTTAATGATTGGTACTTCTTCTAATATTATATTGAACAAACAGTTGTAGAAAACTTCTGTTGAATTATTTACATCATCTTTGCTTCTATTTGATTTTATTTTGATTTTTTTAGCAGATTTTAACTGCTAACGTTGGTAAATTCGGTTGGTTTCCATACAAAAGGATAATTCATCTCATCATTGAGTTTGCCTCTTGTATGCAAACCAAATAATATTGATTTTGTCACACATTTTTCGATTACTTCCATTGAAATATGAACGTACTGCAGATGTTTATTCAAGAAAAATGCTTAGTAAGGGACATTTCCATGTTGGTTTTTATTTGTATTGATTTTTGAAGAAAAAGAAAAACAGAATCCAGAGGAGCAAAGCGTGAAGCATGGGAAACTGAAAAGCCAGTAAAAACGCCTTACAATTTTACTGACTAAGTCATTACTGACTCCATCAATCAAAACTTATTTTGATTTACTGAGTTTATTCGGTAATCGCACAAATTACCGAAAAATCCGTAGTTCCAAAACCCAGTAAAAATTTACTGGGGTCGGTAATCTGAATTGGCTGTGTAAGCTTTTGTCCTCAAGTTTTACCAAAGGTTCGTTGTCATTGACTAAAGGCCTCATAAGCCTTTATCTGATCAGTCGCATTGTTCTAAGAGTCAAACAAACGCAAATGTCTAACTCCCCAGTTGTTTAATGGGCAACATCATTCCTCGGATACATACCTGAAAACCACTTTGAATCACGTCGAACAGGGTGCTTATGCACATGCCAACTACTGCTCAAGCTTCAATTTATACATATAAACGGATTGGCCACCGGACATCGGAGATGTTTCGGAGTTTTCGAGGTCATGCCCAAATGGCATTTTTTTTTGTCGCTTGAATTTTTGTGCGGAGTTGCATAGATCTTTACAATTTTCCTAAAAACTAGAACTAATAAGAAGTTGAATACCGGCGGACACATTGAGATTCGTTGATAATCTTTATAAATATGAAAATTTCCGTAAAACAAATTTCAGAATATATGGTCAGTCATGTTTCTAATCATGTGTATACAGTAGTTTCTCGATTTTATCACTGCTCTTTTAATATCACTTCATTATATCACTCTCGATTTTAGCACGGTTTTCTGTTCGATTTAATCACGCCACAAAAATTGTATGAAGTTCATACATTTTACATTGAAAAATAACCCTAAACAATTAACATATATCCATTTGACCCTCCTCCTACGTGCTTTTCATTTTATCTGATCAATTTCTGCAACATACATCTCAAAATTTGACGGAAATTATACTGCCGTGAATCGCAAGTCAGTCCCATCTGTAAAAAGTAGGCTTTGAGAAAATGGAGTGTGAAGTTTCCAAACTCGTTTTATATACGAATATTCAAAAAAAATCCAGAGGATTGGAACATGTTCAAAACTTAATGAAACTTTCACCATATGCTTTTCACTACGATATCTTTCTGAGAAAAATATAAAAATAATCAAAAAACTGTTCATTTTTGTGTTACATGGTGCGGAAATCTGTAGTGGTACTGATTTGCGGTTACTTTTCATGATGGGTCAATTTGACTTGCTGTTTTTTTCCTACTTTTTCCGAACAAATCTTATTATCTCATTAGGGCAGCTGAAAGAACATTGAAAGATATGTTGAAAACTGAACTCTACTCAATTTTGACGAAAATGCAGATGGGACTGACTTGCGATTCACGGCAGTATACAGCAGAAAAATACATTTTCATTTAATCACGCTTCGGTATATCACGCCAAACAAAATTGGATCCGTGATATAATCGAGAAATTACTGTATTATCAGGAGCTATATCCAAGTGAGCATCAAACTTCAAGATGATGCTTCCTGCAGCATATTCAGAACTATTAGACGCACTGACCACTATAGTAGATTCTAGGTGGGAGAAGTGGCCAATTAGGACCATATTCGGAACCATATCAATATGGACATCAAACTTCAAGATTCTTGAAGGTGATAATTCCGGAAGCATTTCCAGAACCAACTGCCATGGTCACTCTATAGTTGGTTCCAGGTGCCCCAGGGGATGTGGCCAATTGAAAACAGGATCGGAAAAACATCAATATGTGTATCAAATTTTCATAGATTTTAGAAGGTGATGCTTCCGAAAGCACTTCCAGAACCACGGGCTGCCATTACCACTGTATAGTAGGTTCGAGGTACCCCGATGGAACTGGTCATTTTCACACATGTAGGAAATCATGTCAATATGGATAACGGACTTAATTATTTTTAAAATTCATGCTTCCGGAAGCAGTTTCAGTTCCATGTGCCTTGGAGGTTGTGGGGCATTTGCAGAATCATAAGATGTATCATAAGATATCCACTCTATAGTAGATTCTAGAGAAGTGGCCAATTCGGAACATGACCATAACTTCTGGGGCACTTGGAACCTGCTATACAGTGGTCTGGCAGCCGGTGGTTTTGGAAATGCTCCCGGGAGCATCACCTTCGAAAATCTTGAAGTTTGATAGCTATATTGAAATGGTTCCGGACATGTTCCTAATTGGCCACATTCCCCAGGGTAGGTTATCTAATGGTTCTGAATGTGCTGCTGGAAGCATCATTTTAAAGTTTGACATCGCACAAAAATATAAGCGAGAGAAAAAAAAATGGACATGACCTCGGAAAATTCGGTGTCCGGTGGCCAATATGCAAGACCAAACAAGTTACTGAAACTGTTTGCCGTCGATTGTTTCGGGATGTATTTAAATTTATCCATTTTTCATAAAGTTATAAGCATTTTGCCTATCCTCTGTCATCATCGTGTGCATGAGATGGTAAACCGCTCTTTTCGAGTTACCTACTCCAAGAGCGTATCAGATCTACTAAGAGATTCCACAAAAGTACTGATATTACACAAATTCTGTGAAATTACATTCAAGCACAGACAAATAGTCGTAACAGCTAAAATATCAGCATTCAAAACATAGCCACGCGAATAGGTCTATGCATGCTATAAATCAGTGATTCCCAAAGTGGGCAAATTCGCCCCCCTGTGGGCGATTTTCAGGCTCAAGGGGGCGAAAATTTGTAAAATAGAATTTGGGGGGCGAAAAATTCAGAAAGGGGGCGAAAAGGCTAACAAGGGAGCATTTGAAAATAGTTACTCATATTTTTTTAGGACACACATCTGAAGGTTAATCAATTCCAAACTTAACTAATTCCAGGAATATTTTATCTTGGATCGATATATCTTCAATCAGGGTCATTTTAAAATTATGATCGACTACACTTTATGATCGTCAAACACATGTATTCAGGTTTTTTAATATGATGTGAGTTTTAAGAATGATCGGTATTGGAGATTTTCACAAGGTTGGATGATTAGTCACAAATAACATTTAACACACAACATATTTTGGATGTACAAAACATGTATCTGAGAATTTTTAGAACTTTTTTCAAATGCCCAATATTCTATGTAAGGATTTTTTATGTGGGAACTTTGAGGTTAGGAAGCTAAAATTTCTTTCGTTTGCATCCAGCTTTTTTATAGAAAAAAAATCGGTTGCACTCTTTCTTATCATTTCTTATGATAAAAATTATTTTAAAGACATTTTTTTTTCTTGGTTTTAGAAAAAATACCCTTTTAATATATTGCATTGATATATGAGTTAAAAAACATTCTTGATTTTCATACGTCTGTTCAGTGTCTTTGGGTTGAAAAAAAAAAATCGTTCCGAGAATCTTCAAACATTTATTATTCACAATTTCTGAAAATTATTGCAGTACTTTTATAAATAAAATATAAATCAGTATGTAATCACCATTAATAGTTATTGTATCATGATTCAGTGGATATGCGAGTCAAAGACATTTTTTGACGTACAGCACTTAATTACATAAAATATTGAAATCATATATCAGGGGGGCGATTCCAGATAAATGTTGGCCTCAAGGGGGCGAAAGTTGAAAAAAGTTTGGGAAGCACTGAAGAATTGAATTTTACTGTACGCCTTATTTCCAAGTTACCCGTTAGAGAGAGCACCTGCGCCGTGTCACAGTAAAAGTCAAAAGAATTTATGACACATACAGAAGCTTATTTTAACGCCCAGTGCCAAAAATGCTGTGTTTGGCCAACCGGTAACTAGGTATCGGTAGTGCGCAAACTTCAAAAATGAACAAAAGCGAAGCGAACCCCACGAGTGAGCCGTCAACCAATCACCAAAACTTGGAAATGAGCGCTATTTTGCTGTACTATGAAAATAAATCGAGTGTCACGTCTGTTAGTCAGTGATTCAAATATTTAAATAAATTGAGTTTCGGCTTTGATCGTTCTTTAATTGTATTGTGTAATCATACTATTTTTCTAATAAATAACTCAGATTTGTATTTCATAACAAACACTTACAATCCTCAGACGTTTTGGGTTCGAAATAATCTCATATTTACTTACAATTTATAGGGATTTTCAAAAATCACATATTCCGTAATTTTCAATTTAAACTTCAAAGCTCTTCGAAGTCCATTTATTTGTTTTTATTGATTTCTTGTTTTCTTTTCAGCTGTCAGGGGCCTCAATCAACCACAAAAAATAAAAGCGCTTCGACATCAAGTTTTGAATAATTTGGAAGATTATGTATCCGACAAACAGTATGATTCAAGGTGGGTTATTTTCCTTAAAAAGTTCCATATAATATGATACATTTCATAATTGTAATATCAAACAAAAAGTTGCATTTTTTATGATAGCTCTTTTGATTTGTTTTTCTTTCGCAGAGGTCGATTTGGAGAAATTTTACTTTTATTACCAGTGCTACAGTCAATTACCTGGCAAATGATCCAGCAAATAGAGTTAGCCAAAATGTTCGGGGTGGCACATATCGATAGTTTGCTACAAGAAATGCTACTAGGTGGTATGATGAAACTAAGTTCACATAGATATAGAAATTTTGATTATTTCCCGTTTTTTTTTTCAGGCGAAACGATCGAAAATACAGCACCTCCAACACCTCCGTTGAATAGCTTCCCAAATAGCAGTAACAGTCCGCCACACATGATGTCCTGCGATACGACCCAACGACCATCTAATGCAATGGAGATATCGCGAAGTAATCCTACAACAACTTCCTCAAATTGTGACGCAATCGATTCAGAAAGCATCGATGGAGCAAATGATATGATGGCTCCAGCAATAATTGAAGACATTAGTAACTACAATATACCGCAAACAACGAATAGCTTTCAACGAGATGAAAATGTTCAAAATTATATACATCCATCAAATGATGATGTCTACAGCAATCAATACATTTCACCAGCGTCTTCCGGAATGCACCCTGTACATGCATCGGCCAATCGGCATCAACAAACAAATGTTTTATTACCTGTTAATCAGTTAAGTCGCGAAGATTACCTAAAGCTTGAGCGTGAACTTAAACGTGAACCTGAAGCAAACGGATATTGAACTGTTAAATATTTTGTGATTTTTCTTTCCAAATTAATAAGAAGCGAAGGATGCACATTAATTGTTGTTATTAGGATTAAGGTAATGGACATGTTGGAATTTAGTAAAATCTCTTTTCAGAGGTGGCTTGCGCAATAAAATAGTTGTTATTTTTATCCAATTTATTGTTGTTTAATTCAATTATATAAATATATCCAGAACAAAGCAAAACACGGTGCTCCCCTGACCGTTATTATCAGAAAAAAATCTCCATCAAATCTGTGCTCACCAGTCGATTTCTATAGCTAAGCTGCATGCCTGTGCAAAATTAAAAAAAAAATCGTAGGGCCCGTTTTGAAGTTACGCCTTTTTGAATGTGTAAGTCCACTAATTCTAAGGAAATCTTAGATATTCAAACGAGTTTTCATTGGCCGTGATTATCAGAATAGATATTAATATTAAAATTTGAATCAAAGTTGGTTTAAATAGTTATTTGTAACTTCTAGGAGGAGTTTTGAATGAGAAGATAGACGAAATTTGGAGTTACGTCCTTTTGGAAGGTATCCATTGAAAACACTGATTTCCAAAAGATTAATTAGGCATTCTTTTAAGCAGGCATTCCGTTAAGCATGTTCAAATGTTTTCAAAGACACATTGCACTTATATGTCGCCAAAGTCTTTCACAATTGATTATTTTTTTCAAAGACTCAAGCGCTGTAAGGCATTACGGAGCAATTTTCATGTCATTATTATTATTCATAAAATTTTGTTAAGGCTACCTTGGGCCTTCCTTAGCCGAATGGTTAGAGTCCGTGGCCACAAAGCAAAGCCATACTGGAGGTAATTGGGTTCAATTCCCGGTCGGTCCAGGATATTTTCGTAATGACAATTTCCTTGACTTCCCTGGGCATAGAGTATGTTCGTACCTGCCACACGATATACGATGCAACAATGACAACTTTGACAAAGAAAGCTCTCAGTTAATAATTGTGGAAGTGCTCATTGAACACTAAGTAGATAAGCAGGCTCTGTCCCAGTTGGGCCGTAATCCCAATAGGAAGAAGCAGAATCTACCGGTTATTGCGGCTAATTTTGTACTGCCTCAGAACATAAACTTCAAATGCTGAGTAATGCACAATTGGCCAAACTATAGAACTCTAGACCACTGTAAATACTTTTGTGATCATTTGTAGCATACATTACTACATTTATATTACACAGCGTAACAAAAATGACATTTTTGCGTGTCTCAAGGATCAAATTATGTGTCTCTAGTAGATTTTGGGTCGCTGAATTTGATGCCGTTCTCAGAAATGTTCCAGCACGTCACAATTTTCAGCTACAGGTCGCCAAAGTTGTACAAAACGCAGGTTTTATTAATGTTTACATAAAATTCAAGGTATAATTTAACAAACTTTTTTGTGATTAAATCAACTAATCATGCAAAATAGGACTTGAACTTTCAATTTAGATATAATTTGATTGTAAATTTTACCATTATATTCAGTTTGAATCGATTTTTTCAACATGTTTGCAGTCTCCATATAAAATTCTTCTTTTCTCTTATATGGCACAAGACAATACTTTTCAGAACCACCAAAGAATAACATTTTACCAGCGGAAGAATTATGAACTTTGTTGAAAAGTATTGTTCAACACGTGAAGTTTGAATTTTGTGACAAATTGAGCAAAATTGCCATATAAGTTGGAAAACTTGTATGCAAGTTGGCTGAAATCGCCAAATTTAGTATTTTTATAGTCATTATCTCAAAAACTAGACGTACTATGATATTTTTGAAAACGGCAATGGATTCAGTAAACCATAATTGAGTAAATAGTGGTATTTTGATGCTTGAGACAAAAACGTGTTCCGTAGTGTTATTCAAAAATCTACAATTTTACCATTGGGTTTCTCGGTCTTTTCGATTACACAAACACGTAAGAGCTCTGTATAAATACAATAGTGAAAGAATTGTATAGATCAATCAATCCATTCTCATGGTAACTCGTGAAGAGAAAGCCTCAGTACTTGAAATATGCTTAAGGCGAAGTAGGCAGTCATTGGGATTTGTACGTGTCGTTGATGATTGTTGCTAATTCATCTCACGATTTCGAATCAAAGAAAATCAGTTGGTTTTGCACTGACACAGCTGTAAAAGTATCAGCGCACTTTATGCATGTAAGCGCGTACAGTGATACTTTTTCAAGTCAATATAAACTATCAACACTGAGTTTTATCACTTTGAAATGCAAGCTGAAAAGTCATCATTGTTGCCAAAACGAATGATGGGCTACTTAGCCTTAAGAAAAGTAAGAAACATTCGTTATTATTTGGTTTCATTGAATTTAAAATCATAACACTTTCAGAGCTTTATGTTACATGTTTCCCTTGAAAATCAAACTCTCTTGAGAAGATTCTATACCTTAATACCGAATTTCATTAACCCGAGTGTCATCACCCTGAACGCACTATTACACTGAATGCTATTGTCCCGAATATATAATTACCTTGTATGACATTGTCCCGTGATAATGGAATTCGAAGTAATGCCATTCTAGAAACTGGAACTTGCGGAGATGGTCTTCGGGTATTCAGGGTAATAGAATTCAAAGTCAAGGGCTATAATTTTGAAAATATATAAAATATGCATAAAACAGAGTTGTTCATGGGTTTTACGTAAATTCCAGTTTTGATTACCGGAAAATCGTAAATTGTTCTGTGGCCCTGTTGATAACCTGCTGGTCTACATACCAGAATATGGTTTCAATCCTACACAATCTGAAGATTTCCATGTAAACTTTTATTTGTTTTCGATCGCAGACTGTGCTTGTGAAGTAAAGACTCACCAGCTGCTATGACTCATCACAAACGAAAAAAAATCATACTTTGGGAGCCTCACAAAGTTTTCTAAATTGACAAATACAAACATGCAAAATTAAGCTCTGTAAATGCTACATTTTTGAACTCCATTAAACAAAATAACAACGGATGTTCTAAACTTTGCATTGTTTCCTTCCATTTTGTATCGCTGCTTTCCAAGTTGTTAATTTTATTTTATTCCATACACTGCTATCCATAACCGAAAACTTAACTCGTAATGTATTCCTTGATGTATAATTCGCTTCGATGTACAACAGGTAACAATCAATTGCATGTAAAATAAACTGAATCGTGAGTACATGGGTTCACTAAGCTAGCCAGAATATTGTGCTACAAGAACTAATTTGGTTTCATGATGAAATTAGCTCCGTAATGCCTTAAAACACTTGAGCCTATGGAAAATCAGTTGATTGTGAAATACTTTGGCGGCATATAAGTGCAATGTGCCATTGAAAACATTTGAATATGCTCAAAGGTATAAGAATGCCTAATTAATCTATTGGAAATAAGTGATTTCAATGGTTACGCTTCCAAAAGGACGTAACTCCAAATTTCGTCTATCTTCTCATTCAAAATTCTTCCCAGAAATTACAAATAACTATATTGTAGCAGAATGACTTGATCATCGCAAGTAGGATGGACCGCACGATCATTGGCTCAACAATGATTCAGTGTGGGTCTGAACCGTCGCTTGTCCGATCACCTTTTTATAAGCATATTAGATAAAAATCAAATATAATTTGTACTCTTTTGCTTAATAAACAAATATTAAGTAACTCAGTTTGTTACAACGTGGGGGCTCAACCGGGATTAGCCGATCCTTTTATACTCGGAATGGACTATTCAACCATAGAACGTCGTTTACTGGACATCGAAAGTAGCATCAAGAGATTAGAACGCATTTTCACCGCTATCTTCAACAGCAACCTTATGGAGGAAACAAAAGAGCAAAAAACGATACCGACTGCAGCTAATATTGCTCAGACTAGCAACGAGCAGAAAAAACAATTGGAGGCAAAAGCCTACAACGAAAACAACCAAGCAACAGAGATGAACGTTGTGCTACATAGCCACAGCCCATGGTGGTCGAGACTAATCCAACTGGTCCTCAAACAAATAACGTCACAAAACCACGGTTCGATGGTCGTTGTGTGTATTTCACTGCTGCTGAATTTTTGAAACGCTTCGATCACCTGCTTGGCGAGAAACGAGAGCTGAACGATGATGAACGAATTGAAGCAGTATATGAATGCTTACAAGGAGAGCCGAAGCTATGGTTTCGTGCCTTCAAATATCGCTTTAGCAGTTGGAAGGAATTTAAAGTTTATTCCTAATGAGATTTTGGGGATGCATTGAGCAGAGAAGTTTCATGGCAAAGATGGTACACGGTAAATATGTGCAGCAAGGAAGAAAATCATGCATGGCTTTAACTTGGACTTCTTCAGGTTTGCTTGTTTTTTTTTTCTAAATTGTCACTCTGATAATAAACTTATTATCTTAATCTGTAAAATTAAAATTACTAAAGCACAGCTAAGTCTACATATTAAAAAAATACTTTCACTGAAACATGCATTTTAGTATGAAATTTGATCAAAAGTTTGAGACCGCGACAAAGCCGCGAAATCTTCGTTTTATCGCCTGAGACATCCGCGAAATTTCAAGAATTTTGCCGCGAATTTCCATTGCTCCTAAAAATGATGCAACGAAATAATTGCTCTTTAGGGCCTATGATTTGTGAATGAGCCTTCTACTTGTTACATGTAATGTAACGGTAATGTTAGTAATCTCCCTCCATCAGTAGAAATATCTTCTTCTTCTTATTGGCATTGACATCCCTACTGTGACAGAGCCTGCTTCTCAGCTTAGTGTTCTTATGAGTACTTTATTTTTCAAACATGTCATTTTCGCATTCGTATATCGTGTGGCAGGTACGACGATACTCTATGCCCTGGGAAGTCGAAGAAATTTCCATTACGAAAAGATCCTGGGCCGACCGGGAATTGCACCCAGACACCTTCAGCATGGCTTTGTATTGTAGCCGCGAACTCTAACCACTCGACTAAGGAAGGCTCCAGTAGAAATATATAAATCCGATTCATAGTTGAAATGTTACTGAAATTTAGTGAGCTATACAAAATTAGTTAGTTTGAAAACTATATAGCCTAGAAGCACCGATTTTGGCCATACGCCAGTTGTAGCCATAGTTGATTTTACAACGTTTTACAAAGTTATGGTGTTGTCGTATCATTTGAAAAAAAAATCATAACTGAACAGAAAACAATGAATTGACAAGCATTTTCTTTTTTACATATTATTTATGTTATAGTCCATTGGGATGCCTTAACAAATGTTAAAGTTATTAGAAATTGTAAATATAACCGTTAGAAGGGCATGTTGGGATATATTTTTCAAAAACTTTTTCTGCATTATTTTCTTCGATTTTACATAAAAATCAATTTCAGCATACTGCTTATATTTAGTGGGAGTAAATTTAAAAATATACACGGCCTCATTTATTTCAATTTAAAACCTTCAGAATTTGAAAAATCTCAACTATACGCTTGAGTAATGGAAATCGAAATGGAAATTGCATCACGGTACCTTACAATAGAAAGCGTTGTGTATGGATGATCATCTAATTCATCCGAAAGAATAGTAGAAATCGCATTCAGGTTATCTTCTAAGTTCATGGGCCCTCTCGTGGCGTAGAGGTAACGTGCTCTTATTGAACTTTAATGTACCTCGGAGATTTTTACGATAATGATTCAGCATTTGTGCTAAGATTTCGTAATTCGAAGGATAAAAAAAATCTATCGTCGAATATTTTCTCATACATTTTCTATGGGATAGTTTTAGTAGCTTCTTTTGAATTTAGTGTAGGAAATAGCCCATAGAGATGAAGAAATCCAATTTTCTCCGACAGAATATTTTTAAATTTTTAATCAATATCGGCAGATACATATATGGTCGGCGTTAAGTCAGAGTGGACCATGTGACATTTTTCATATTTTGAGAAAAATGGGTTTTAAGTCAAACGCTCTGTAAGTTTTTATGTCGTTTGAATTTTGGTTCTATATTTCTACACATCTTTGTGTTAACTCCGAACAATATAATGTGAAGTGATAATCATGAAAAATCATAACCCAAACCTCTGATAGAATGATTTTTTGGTGGACTATGTGTACTTGGTCCACTCTGACTGAACTAAAAACCACCGTTCAGTGAGTTGGTTTACTCTGACTGAACAATTTCTAGGAAAATAACAATTTAATGCTTGCATGGTCAACCTTGGTGCATATCTCTAAGATAAGTAGATTATCAAGACCCTTCGACACCAATATCGTAAATTCTTCAATAATCCATTCGTCAATACCTAAATCAGTGGCATTACGATGGCTTGAAACTTATGGTTTTGCAGGGTAAGCACATTGAAGACCAGGAATATTCAAATATGTGTTCAGTCAGAGTGGACCAAGTGAAAATCTTGAGTACAGACCAAAATACACTGGTCCAATAAGCGGGTTCTAGCACATTCCATACATACACCATAGAACTACCATAAACTTCTATTGGACTCTGAAATTGACTCAAAAAATGCAATAATCAATCAGTTTATTGCTTTTCAACACTTGGTTCGCTCTGTCTGCACAGAAATTGTTGCATTTTCTGACCACCCATCCAAATATGGTAAATGGTCAAAAATCAAAATCAAATGCATCGAATTAGGTAATATTCATAAATTTCTATTGATGAATAAGTAGAAGAATCATTCGATGTCGAAAAATTTGACAAATTTCTTGAAATGTTTCTCATTTCGTCGCATTCCTCAGCGTGCTGATCAATTTCGCTATTATGGTAATAAGCACTTGGTCCACTCTGACTGCACACTTTTATCGATTTTTATTGATCATCCAAAGTAAATTTGTTACATATCTCGCGCAGTTTCCCTCTGACTTAACGCCGACCATATGTTAGCCAATTTAAGTTGGGGTAACAATATGCCTGAAAAGAGAGAAGAATATTTTTGAATTTTCATGAATGTTTTGACAGGATGCTTGTCTTTGTCGAAATAAATCAGAGGTACATACAACTAAAATAATAATCGAAATTTTGACACCGTGTGGGTTCCATAAATCACTTAGTCAGTCAGTTTCCTCTCCCCTTTCTTCTCATGATTTATTTGTCCTCAAAAAAAAATTGCATGGACCATGGTCAGACCCCCCCCCCCTTCCTTTCATCATACATGGATTTCCCTCCATCAGACGTGATTTATGGACGGGGCCTATGTTACTGGCAGTGTTGTAAACATTCAACATTTCGCGTGATGTTCAACAGTCATTTTGACATTTTTGCATTCGTCTGCTACACACAGCATAAGCGGTAGAATGAACGACAATAAACACAAAAACTGTGAAATGAATGTCGTCTGACAAGATGTTTTTACGTCGTTTTTTTAAATAACGCGAATTTAACTCGCAAGTTTCCAATTGTTTTTGATAGCTTGGATTGCATGGTATATAAATCTTGATAAAAATTAACAACACGATTATTCCGAGGCTAACTCGAACGAAAAAAAATATCAGTAATTCCTCACTAATAATTATACAAGTGTTTCATAAGCATGCCAAAGAGAAATGTTTGGTCTTCCACCCAAATTCTATTTGTGTACGTTACGCACATGTTATGCCAGGAATACCAAAGTTACATGTTGTACTTACACTACCGTCTTGAAACTTTGGAAGGGTTTGTGATAGCTTAAAATAATTTATGAGCTGAGCTTCTTCATCTTTTATTGAGAGGAATACATGTTGCAGTTCTATTTTTCAATACGTTTTTCACAAACAATTTTTCGCACAGCTAGTTGAGGTTTTTCTTTCAATTTCCCACAAAATGCACGATCCATCCTTGACAAAATTTATAACCACAGCTTCCACCATCCAAACTAATCTAAAACCACACTTGAAACATCTGCTTTCATTATATTGTTTTCTAAAATGCCACATCGTTGCATAGAGATCTTGATATGTTTATAAAGATTCAACAAAAGTTTTAGGAGTGCAATCAGTATAACAGTCATGAAATCTTCGTTGTTGAAAAATGTTCTTCTTCTTTTTGGCATTAATTTTTTTGGGTTTAATCACCGTCGATTGATATCACCGTTGAATTCTTGGCATTAAGCCTGCTTCTCAACTTAGAGTTCAACGAGCACTTTCACAGTTTTTAACTGAGAGTTTTCTTTGCCAAAGTTGCGAATCGCAGCAAGCCATGCGCGCGGGCGGCTGCGTTTTAAATTTTCTGTCACGTTCACCTCGGTCCCGCGTTATGGAATTTTTCGGAATTCTGCTTGTGGCTTGAAACAATTCTTTCCGAAACGAAGCTTTGCGTAGTAAAATTTGAAGAAATAAAAATCAGTAGTTAAAAAGCTAAATTAGTGAAAAAAATATGAATCGGCAAAAGTGGCATAAATGTGCACCTGGCGTGTGATCGGTCGTGAGCGTTTTCTGACATGAGTGAAAGAGAGGATGGAAGCTTACATGACGTTGACAGCTCCACCTTGGCCTTCGATTAACTAAGTGAGATTGTCCTGATTATTATTATTACAAGTTTAATTTACATATGAAAACAAAAAGGGGAAAGTGGTCCAAAATGCCACTTTCAGGATTTGTGGCATTTTCGCGTGTGTTCGTTGTGATTCACTTCCAATTTACATACATAAATTGCTGTTTTACGGGAGAAGAATCAGAGTAGCTTTTCTTTTCGTTTCAGAGAGCGAGCAAGGGCGCTTAAGCCCAGGCTTTAGAACCATAACATACCTGAGAAATACCTGTGTCCCATCCTAGGAAAAGGACAAACTACAATGGAGAGCGCATTAACTTTCTTAGAAACGCCACTCCTAACGATTTTGCCTATCTCCCTAAATGGAACGGTTGACCCAGTTTCTCCCCTCACAAAATTTCAAAATTTTCTGTCTATCATGTTATTCAATCGTGAATAATCTGATCGCCGGAAATTTTAGAATTACTTCAAAACCCCAAGTCTGCACAGTGGGCCTGGCCTATTTAGTTTTTATCAAATCATTGATATGCTGCAAATATTAATGCTGACAAGAATAAACTGGAAGAAATTTAAGTATTTTCAGAATGCATTCCAATATTGGCTTTGCAAGTACTTGAAATAGAATAGAATAGAATAGAGAATTTTCTTTGCCAAAGTTGCCATTTTTGCATTCGTATATGGTGTGGCAGGTACAAAGCAAAGCCATGCTGTCTGGATTCGATTCCCGGTCGGTCCAAGATCTATTCGTAATGGAAATTTCCTTGTCTTCTCAGGGCATAAAGTGTCTTTGTATCTGCCACACGATATATGAATGCGAAAATGGCAGCATTGGCAAAAGAAGCTCTCAGTTAATAATTGTAGAGGTACTCATGCTTAAGAACAGTAAGCTGAGAAGTAGGGTCTGTCTCAGTTGGGACGTAATGCCAAAGAGAAGAAGGCAAGCCTTGGCTTATGAACTGAAAATTAATCAACCATGGAGTGAACTACAGCTTCTCGGTATTGTTACTCTCAACGATATCAATATTACTAATACGATACAGTTTGCACTCTCATTGTTGTTTCCACATTCTAACCTTGCATTGGTTGGACTATATTAGACTTCATGTTACTTAGCGATGAGATCCGTTACGATTTTTTGATATTTGCATATTGAATATGTATACGATTCGTATGCAATAAAATGACATAATTGGCTAGTTTTAGGAATTCCAACATCCTTTCGGATCCAGCATAATCTAACAAATAATATTAGAAACAATTTACTAATAAAGTTAAAGATCTATAACAAATAATGTGAATAAAGACAAAATATGAGATTTTTTCATAGCTTTCATCAAATTATAAATAACGAAGTTGATTACCGTTCTGATATATTTTGAAAATTATCGTTCACAAATGATCTTACATTAGAAGCTCGCTTTAATAAGCATTTTCCAAGCAAATCTTCTTATTTTTGGCATTTTGTCCTCACTGGGACAGAGCCTGCTTCTCAGCTTAGTATTGTATTGTATTGTATTGTATTTGTAGTTTTTATCTGAGAGTTTTTTTTTTGCCAAAATTGCCATTTTCGCATTCGCACATCGTGTGGCAGGTACGATGATACTCTATGCCCAGGGAAGTAAAAGAAATTGCCATTACGAAAAGAGCCTGGGCCGACCGGGAATCGAACCCAGACACCTTCAGCATGGTTTTGCTAGCCGCGGACTCTAAGCTATAACCACTCGGCTAAGGGAGACCCCAGCATATATATGATAATTAAGAATGCCTAACTAGCTAAGGCGACACTCTCATGGCTAGGGAAACTTAATGATTTTACTATTCTTTTCGCTGCTTTGAATTCGATACAAAGTGTTTGCAATATGAAGCAATAATGAGGAATTGTCCGAAATAAAAATCATGAGGGGCTGTATGCGACTTTGCGACAGCATCGACTTTGAGTTTTTTTTTTTCAGTAATTTTTCATCCCATACAAATTGTGTGGGAGCCAAAAAATAAGCCTCTTCTTCAAATTATGTATTTTTTTTTTTTCAGACAAAGCTGATGGTCATGGGTTTGAACCCACCGTTCAAAAATTGGGTTGGAAATTTACTCGACTTCTTTAGAGGCATAGAGTATCGTCGTACCTGCCACACGATAAGCTCTGAGTTAATAACTGAGGAGGTGCTCATACGAACACAAAGCTGAGAAACAGGCTCTGCTCCAGTGAAGACGTAAGGCCAGGAAGTTGAAGAAGAGGTGAAGATTGTCAAAGATAGCAAACAATGCGAAGCTTCAAGTCAAAAGGTGTATTACAAATGAGTTATGCGTAATATTGCAAAAGCAATTTTATTGAAATACCAACACTTGATTCTTAATATATACTTCATTACACATGTTTATCTACTACGATTTTGTAAGCAGCTTCAACATTTCAACTTTGGTTTCAGACTGGTTTGATTGCACATGACGGTATATCAAGATCTCTGTAGCCACGGATTTTACCTGATGAAGATCGGATGGATTCTGAGTGCCTGGTATATTTTGCAGAGTTTCTTAGAATAACGGAAGATTGGCCTGACTTAACACCGTCCTGAAAACGAAAAATACAACATCAATTTATACAAGGAAATATATTGCGTCATGTTTCAAACATTCGTTTATTTTTCAAAACATATTTTAATGCACTATTTACAGTCTCAAACTGTTACTAAACTATTTACTTAGATTCTACTACAACCCTGTTTACCATGCTCTGGATGCAGCTGTTTCTTCTGTGAATGATCTCTAGCTTGACCATTTGAATGCGTGAATGCTGAATGGAGAATTAAATAATATATGAGTTCCAACGAATTGCAGATGATTTGTACAAATTAATAAGCACAGTAACTTTTTAAAAAATTCTCCATGTTAATAATGGCTTATTTTTTCTACTGAGAAAATTACTTGTCTTACAACCAAAACATAAAATTCAGCAAATTATAAAGTCTATTAAAAAATTCTACCGCGTTTGCAAATGCATCCTGATATAAAAATGGGCAACAGGCTTTAACCCAAGTTTATGTTATATCTTATTTCCATAAAAGAAGATAAACGATAGGGTGCAGAACCATGATACACTTTGGTATAGGAGTTCGACCTCTTCGATCTCAGATTGTCAACAAAAAGGCTGAAAATGACACTTTTGTGAAGCTATGTCAAACATTTCTTCATACAAAAACATATCGATACATTAATGCTTCCAGTACACGTTCCGCGTTTTGAAATAAGCACCACACTGGACAATTCATGCAACGCCCAGTTCAAGTGTATGTTAGAATTAGGACGAATGTAATATGATCGATTAATAAAGGTGACAAATACCTTGCTGGCGTTTTTCCAACTCAGCATGCAAAATCGCTTCGCTGACTAGCGTTCTGAAGTGAAAAAGTGCTAAGAAATTTGCATCTTGTCACTTTTATTTGCAGAAGAGAGAATCTCCATCTTTACATTCGCTTTTATTCTAGCACACGCTTGAAATATATCATAAGAGAATCCTCACGGCGTACACTTCATAAAACAATACGCCCATTTGCCTGTTGACACTAATCGCATAGCTATGAAGCTTTCCCCTACACACTTAAAATTGCAGCTTAGAGATCTGATCAGTTGAGAATATCAAGAATATTAATGTATTTTCGGAAAAATATGCGAAACTCATTACAAATTCAGCATATGTCCTGCTTAATCAGCTATAGTTAAAACCTAAACTACACAATAAAATTTAGAATGCCGAATCTCAGATTATTTTAACCGATATTTGCACAACCGAGTATTCGGCAGATAAATTTTACGAAATCTCAGTAAACAAAAGCCGAGTACCGTGAAACAGGGTATCTTTGATAATGCGGGTAACTTTGATAGTAAGGGACCCATAAAATAGTTTCTGATAATCTGTTAATTTTAGCATTTTTGAAATTCTTACAAAATTTATTATTCTAGGAGATTTGTAAAATTCCTCACTTTTCCCTGATAGTTTAGTTATAGTAGAGCATGAAACCGGTCTTAAATCTTTTTAACGAAAATATTTTTTTTATAAATTAAGGCCATTTTGTAATTTTGCTTTTTTTTGTGATCGAAGTCAGAAATTTCCATATAATGTAGGCGTTTAGTAATTCATTCGGTTTTGTTAGAAATATACTCTAAAATATTCCAAAAACGTTTGATTCATCTCTAATTCAATGTCATAATGTGAAACATAAAGTACCGCGGGGTAATTTTACTATGATTATTCAAAAAACTGTGAATGGTCCGTCACTGTGAGTATCGGCATTAAATGTGCAGAGGAGATGCAGAGCTAAATATTTCTGAAAAGATGTCGATCGATACATCTTTTCAGAAATATTTTTTATACCATTTCATACAGACTTGTAATGGTGTTTTCCATGCATGTTTGAACTAGTAGTTTGGTTGTCGATTTTCATGTGTTTTCATACCCATTATAAAAGTTACCCAAAAATCGAAAATTGACTTTTAATTATATGCAAAATTATCGGTCCATTCAAAATGCATCGTTATGCAATCGTTCAACTGCAATCGATAACTGAGATAGCAGTACTTGTTTTAAAAATATAAAATAAGAATGATTTAAATTAAATGCAGAAATATTCAGATTTTCTTACAAAATAACTTTCAAAGTTACCCCGTTTTACGGTATCAATAAACTGTGCTTAGTTGCTAAGCAACCTGACAGTTTGTTAGCTGAACCCAGGTAAAAATTCTAAAAAAAATCCGAGGTTTTCACAGTCGAGCTCGGAAGAAAAACTAACTATGTAGTGGATGGTTTACCTTTTAGAACAGAAAATAAAGTTTCTTTTCAAGATAGATAATTCAAGCCTTTCTTATATCAAAATTCTTCTATGAAATTTGTCAAACTTACAGGTTTTTTCTTTTTCCGAAGCTTCACATTATAGATGCCGTACACTATTGGGTTCATGCAGCTGTTGGTACAGGCAAAAAGAAACAAACCCTTTTGCACACGTTGATCAACGTTTTCCGCTGATTTTTGATCCAGCCAATACCTGAAAAAAAAATAAAGTGTTAAACACAGCAGACTAACTTTTTTGTTCTGGTCTCAAACAGTGAACTTACCATACAGACATGACATAATATGGGGTCCAACATATGACAAACGCCATAACTATGGTGATGGTCATCTTCAATGTTCTTCGCTTTGCGCGACCTAGGACATCAATGCTTGATCGTCGAAAGCCCTCTGGAATAACCAATGGAGTGTATTGATGGTTAAAATTTCACGCAATAATTCTAATTCACTTTTACACCTGAGTTTGGCATCCGACTATGTCTGAAGATTTCCATGTAGATTGACGCATACGAACAAATGATAGTCAACAAAGGCAATGCATACATAAACATCATTACTAGTATATTGTAGACCGTATGGTAGTTGTCATTCGAGAAAGTATTATACGTCACACATTGCTCATACCAGGTGTGGTTCGGGTGTATTTCGACATGGAAGATGAAGGGCTGTATGAAATTATAAAAGCAAATAAAAATTACAATACATTATGTTAGGCAATCTTAAAATCAGGAAGTTGCACTCTAAAGTCGAAGTAATGCCAACAATAGGTCCAAAATTAAATCACGGTGTCTTTTTCATGTAACTTTATAACAAAAAAATCGGCATGTCTCAAATTTGGACCGATGAAAGGCAAGACCTTCCTCTTTCATTTGCTGCTAAAATCAAAATAATCCATCGGGGGGTCTAGTGCACCTTTTTTTTTTTTTGAAGTTTTGTTGTTTGTAATATCATTTTACACCGTAAATTAATAAATTTTGATGAGGTGAACTGTTGTAACGGATTTAGATGAAAATGGTGCAAAAATCTAGTATCAATATCTTGTAGATTATATTCTAGACAGCTCTACACCTAAACATTTACAGGCATGGGTCCGAGTTTCCTCTTCTTTGCTTCATTCATTGTTGAAATTTGCATTGCTTTTTCAACTAAGTATGACAAACAACCTTTTTTCAATTTTAATTTGTAACTCAAGAGCAATATTCATCTTTCTGACTTGTTTTAGGAACAAACGATCGAAAGACAAAAGGTCGAAAGGACAAAAAGTCGAAAAACAAAAGGTTGGAAGACAAGGTCGAAAACGCAAAAGCTCAAAAGGACAAAAAGTTGAAAGTGATTTGCATAATGCAAAATTAAATCATCTTTGAATGAAGATCTTCGACCTTTTATCCCCTCTTTATTCCTCTTCGATCTTTTGCCCTTTCGACCTTAGATTCCAGAATATTGACAAGTTCACATTTGTGCCAATGACAGACGTAATATAACACTGAATAACTCCAATATTCCAACCCAAATGCAATAGCAGTACAATGTTGACACTATTGTCCATGTGCTGGTTATGATGATTGACAGAACATTTCTTTTGTTTGCGATGGAAAAACAAACAGGATTGCTGACAAATATTTAAAGATTAGCCAGTCTAGGGCTGAAAATCTGTTAAATAAAGATAAGAATATTAATAATAATGCTGGCAAATATACACTTCCTTGTTAAATTGATGGTAGAAAAGTGCTAATGAATTCAAACAAACATCGATAGGTTTAATTCATAACAAATCTACCTGTGAAAAATTGATGGTGTGTTCGTGGCATTTTGCATAGAGATCTCAATAAGATGCTGTAATGTTCAGTTTTAGCATTGTTTTATTAGAGTTGTACGGAATTCTATAGTAATACATATAACAAATAAATTCAATCAGCTTTGAAAATGTTACTTAGTAACTTTACGATTTTGCTAGCTTAATAACGAAATCATACGAAGCTTTAACAAAAATCTCAGGCAAATCATAAAAGTAGGGTGCAGAACCATTTGGGCACTTCCATGATTCACTTTGGCATGGGGGTTTTTTTCGGCCGAATTGTCTGAAACTTTGCAGTAAGAAGCGCTTCAGTACAACGCATGTGGTGACCAAATATGAGCTCTGTAGCTTTCAAAACCCCACTGTCCAAGTGAATCAAAAGTACCAAGAATAGGATCCGCTATCCGATTACTCCAAAAACGAGCCAAAAACCGTGATCTTTAGTGCATACAAACTTGTTTGCCATTTATATCCAGCAGATCTCAAGTACTATGTTTCGTATATATGTTGTGTACAAAACTAATGAAAGCGCCAACTCGAACGACTTTTGATGCTAATGTTCCATCAAAAGACGTTCGAGTTGGTGCTATAATTGAAGTAGAAGAGTCACAGAATTCAAAATCATGAAGTTTGAGCCGTCGCATGCAGTTTTGGTGCTAAAACTTAGTGGTTGCATATTACGGAGTTTCCGGTGGTCATTCCAGTGCTCCAAAAGGAGCAAAAGGAATAACCATCCATTCATTCTTTTGGCAAAATACATCCAAACATAATAAATCGTTATGAATTGGACACAATTTATTTGGTTTTAGTGCGAGTAATTTCATCGAATTGTCCAGATTTACTACCTTCCGGGACTCCAGGAACCGGTTCCGCATGAACCAGACGGGACCGAAATTTTCAAGGGATGTGTGCCGGTAATTAATTCCTTATTTTATGCCAAAATGTCCATCAACCGAATAGTACAGATATGAATTACATATACAAAACTGAGATGGAAACTTACTTTTCGGATGTTCCGGGTTTCCAGAACCGGGTATGAATAAGTAAATGATTTGAGAATCTTTAATCATAGTTCACGTGAATACCTATTCAACAATATGGGGACGGTTCAGATTACTTCTTTAGTTACGAAACTACAGGTCGTCAAAGTAAGGGTTTCTTAAGGGACTTTTTTCAGATGTATCAGGTTTCCGGTGGCCAAAGCGACCCATTTCCGGATCTCTGGAAGGGTTTCTGAAACTAGACATGTGTACCTTTCATATTAGCTCAACCGAACTAAATTCGGTCAAAACACTGATTTTTTCAAGCTGTTTAAATTTCCGTGTCGAAAACGACCCTAAGTCACAGTTTGTACTTTTTTATAGAAGCTTCCCTAGGGGTCATTCAAAACTTTTGTATCCGCAAAAATAAAATCCCACAAAAAATAATAAGTTGTTTCAATCAAAAGTTACAATGATTTGAATTTTTAAATGCGTCGAAAAAGACCCTAGGTGCTTACTAAGGTAAACTTATAACCCAAACTCCGTAAAAAATATTGAAAAAAAAAAAAATTGCTCCAGACCCCCCGACCGATTATTTTCGTTTTAGTTGCAAATGAAAGGGGACAATCATGGCTTTCTTGTGTGAAAATTTCAGACATGCCGAATTTTTTGTTTTGAAATTGCTCTACGAAACACACCGTGTAAATTGCACAGTTAAGTTGTCAAGTTCTAGGCAACTCCAGCCTAAATAATTTTGCTGTTGTAAGGTTTTGAAGTTTACATGTGTCAAATGTACAAATTGAAATTGAGATTGCGAAAAGAAACCACGTGCTCCGGTGGGGATCGAACGCTCGATGAAGTAGGGGGGCTGGGGGCAAGAAGGACACCTTATGATATATAGGTTCAAATCATGGTTGATTATCACAATTTTTGAAGATTATTCCAGTGTAGGGGCAAGCTCACCTCTTGTTCTAAATGATGTTATCGATAGATTTCAAAAATATAAGAAACACATGATGATTTGAGATTTTTGAAAATGTCCCTTCTTATGAGGTTTTTCAACGAGGCACGGGGCAAGAGTGCCACACGTATGGGGCAAGAAGACCACCAGAGCAAAATGCCACAAATTTTGTATATTATTATTTCCCTGCCTAAACGATAAATTCTAGAGTAAGTAAAGATAAAAACTGAGGGATAAAAGTTGACTTATAGTTAAAAAGTAATTTTACGAAATTAATTTAGTTCTCATCTTATATGACTGTAACAATAATAGTAAAAAAATTCAGAAACCATTTTGAATGTCCAAGATGGTTTTGTTTTGATTTTATTTAGTAGGAAACATTGATTTAATGCAATATTAAACAAGAAAAATAAAAGTTCATTTGATTTTATATGAGAAAATTGCGGTGTCCCTCTTGCCCCATAAGACATACTGTTTTTATATATGTAAAACTTAATCTTAAAAGAACTTTTTCAAAAAAAATTCCTCACAGCTATATTAAACAATTGAAAATCATCAATACTGTGCGGGAAAATGAATATGTTTTGTATTTATTGGGAGTCAAACCTTGTTTTTTAGTCTTACATTCTTATAATATTTCGCATTTTTTGCGTTGGTGAGTTAAATACATTTTTCTAATTTTTTTGTACTAAACATTTTTAAATGTAATATTTACACAACCCTCAATTAGTACTCAATTTATTCTTATCCTGCGTTAAACATAAAAAAAATGATTTGAACTACGTGAAATTAGAGGTGGCACTATTGCCCCGGGTGTCCTTCTTGCCCCATGTCCCCCTATGTGCCAAATGTACATCTCATACATCCGAAGGAGGTTTAGACTGCGAAATGATGATACCATGTGCTTTGGGGTTAGCAAGTTCAGTTCGCCTCCGAGCGTCGGGGTCCGCAGTCTGTAGGTTGAAGCGCTCATCTGGCGAATAGGGAGTCGAGGGTTCGATTCCCACCGGAGCACGTGGTTTCTTCTCGCAGTTTCAATTTCAATTTCTACATTTGACACTAGAGCTTCCAATCCCGGGCAGAATTTCCCGGGATTCTAGTTTCCTGTTTCCCGGGATTCCGTTGGTATAAGTCCGAAAACATTTTTTTTACGGTTTTTGAGATTTTTTCACACCACTTGGCTTAAACTCAAATTTTGGGTATATTTTGTTTCCCGTGTCCCTTCCGAAATGTCAGATAGGAACAACCCCAGTGTTCAAACAGGGCTTTTACTGTGGCATTTTTGTCGACAAAGTGAACGTCAAACATGATCAAAAGTGTCAAGGTTCATATTTGGAACCATTTTTAAAATTAAAGTTTGAATATGTTATAGCCGTTGTTTGAGCTTGAAAAAATGCTAAAGCAGTTGCAAGATTGCAAGGACATTCTCTTTCATATTATTAAATAAAAACAAGAATTCATTAAACATTTTAGGACTCAGCTAATAAAGCATTTTCGCAATATTCTTTTAGAAGTTTGTTTATGGCAATTAGAAACAAACATGCTGAGAGCAACACACTTAGATGAAATAATTGAAATTTAAGGTGAAACAGTTTGGAATCAACTTCTAAGATTACACTGAAACTTCAAAGGCATGGATCACGCGAAGAAAGCATTCAACAACAGTGAGCTTTTTATTTTGGCTTTGTGCACTAGCAGAAAGCTTAAAATAAGAAGATCAGAAACGTTTGCCAACTAGTTCTCCAGTTTTGTGCCTTTGAAAACGTGAGTAGGGGTACAAGTCGGCCATTGTGACGGCCATCTTTGGATTCCGAGATGTTTCACCTTAAGTCACATGCGCCCTACACATTAATCAAGTTAAATGATATAATTTTAAGTGAAACATGATGTCCATGATCCATCACATTGAACTGAATATTGTTCGGAGCAGAAAAAAAATCAGTCACATTGTACGTAACTTGCAAGAATGACATATTTTTAAATTCAAATATCAACAAATTTACGTAATTTCATTTTTTACATCGAGTATTTTGCTTGCCATGAAAATCGCGTCACATGTAATATAAGTTTTTTTTAGTGTGAAATGTTTGAAATTTCGTTCTGGGCAACCCTTAGGCTGTGAACCGTTTCACCAATTCGTTTAACTATCAGTTAAAATTTGACATTTCGATAGTTATTTTCCCCTCGAATGGTTAAACTGAACATCGCGGTCGACCCATTTCAGCTTTGACAGTCGAGTAGTTATTTCAGAACAGAGTTGACAGATGTTTAGTTATTCTCAAATTCACGGGAGCAGAAAATAAATTCCGAACTGTCAAGTTTAACCATGCTCCAGAGCTGAGTTATTTTTAACCGGAGGGGAAATAACTATCGAGCTGTCAAATTTTTACTAAAAGTTAAACAAATCGGTGAAACGGTTCATACCCTTAGTAGTCTATCGCTTCTGCATCAAAAATTTTACACAAGAACTGCTCCGAGAATTCCTCCAGGACTCTGAACTTAATGATTCTTCCGGTAAATCTTCCACGGTCTATTACCTACAGAAATCCCCAATGAAAATCGTGCAGCAATAGCAAATTAAAAAAAAAATGTCCACATTTCACACTACGCAGGGAGTTTTTCGTAAATTTTCAACGGATTTTTCCAGGAATTACTCTAGAAGTTCCATCAGGGTTTATACATGTAAATCCTCCAGAAATTCTCCCAGGGAATTTCTGCAGCCATTAATTACGTTAGTACTCCTTGGATTCCTTAAGGAATTTCTCAACATTCTTTCAGAGAGTCCTCATAAAGTTTCTCCAGAATTATTTTCCAGAAACTCTTTTAATGATTTCCCCTAGAATTTCAATACTACAGCAAAGTTTCTTGTGTAAATTTCTCATTTAATTTCTTTACAATGTATGATACTTGACAATTCCCTGAATTAATTCCTAGAGAATTGCTAGGAACTTGTAGTGAAAGAATCTGACGGAATTTATGTAGATTGAGGAAAACAACCGAGGAGGATTCGCCAAGAAAATTCGAGAGGAATTTCTGAAAGAAACCGAAGAATCCCTCAACAAAATCCTTGAAGCAACATCAAAATCAAACCTTGTAGATTGAAGAAATATTGAAAAAAACCTTAGGAAATCGGAGGTCATTGGAAGAATCTCTACAATGTTTCTGAAGATATCCTTAGAAAAGGCCTGGTGAATATCTTAAGCAAAAGAGAAATTCGTAGAGAATACAATCAAAGAATTCCTTAAGCTAGTTTCGGAGTAATAACTGAAGAGTTGTTTTGGACAAGTGTCTGAATTAATTTCCATCGAAGTTACTGAAGAGAATCAAACTTATAGACAACATTGCGCAATGTTACGAGGGATTCAAAGTTTAAGATATTCTAATCTAGAATATTATCTTACAATCATGTTCTGATAATTTTTGACATGTGGACAACAGATGAATTGTATTTCAATGTGTGGAATAAATTTGATTGGAAACTTATCAAGACATAAGAAAAATCTTACCTGTGGTGCACTGCAGAGAGTGGCCATTGCCCATGCAATCAATATCATTATTTTGCCTCTGCTTTTGGAAAGATTTAGTGGCTGCAATACAGCATAATACCTGTTTCAAGAAAACATCTTATAACATGTGATACATACAACAAATTTATTTACCTATCTACGGATATGCAGACCAGTACGAAGCTTGATAGATGTAATCCAAATGTGCGGAAGAATGCCATCACACGACACATGATATCGCCCGCCCTCCATTGGACAGTTGCCGCCCACCCAATCTCTAGTGGCATCATTAGAAATGTTACCTATTGGTGATTCCAAAGAATGGGGTGAGAAAACTGTCGTAAAACGCGTAGCACAAGAGCAGGAAATATGAAAGCGACAGTTGAACAAACAACGTGACATTGAAAGGATTTACTCTTGATTGATGGATGATATCAGGGATAACGGGATTCTTTTCATGCTAACGAAAGTACAAAATCAAGGCTGATATTAAAGCATGTGTTTGAAGTTCATGCTATTGGTAAATCTTCATAAATTTGGATATGTGATATTTCAACGTAATTATTTCGAATTAAATAAATGCGGTTTTAATTTGTTTGGTTTTTGACATCTTCTGCTAGCTGAGCAGGAAATTATGAGTTTCATCTTAGTCCTATTACCATACCATATAAAATTTAGTTATTAGTTTTGCATATCTATTAAAAATAAATATTACTATTGTAAAGAAGCAAAAGTTCTAAATGTAGATCTATTTAAGTTGTTTTTCCATGAATCAAATTTAATAAGAAATATCTATCTATGCCATTGTTTACCAGACTTAAAAAAGTTTGACCTGAAAATCCGAACAAATAAATAAATTTCATTCCCTGCAAAATAGTTGAGTTTAAATAATGTTAGCTTGCATTGCAGCTATTCCATGAAAAACCGATCTAGTGGGTCACCGAATTCCGTGAAAATTTGCTATTTTGTTCCTTATCCGAAATAAAGATTGGATTTTTTGATTAGAGTGACCATTTCCGAAATAGAATGACCAGAAAAATCGCGACTTTGCAAAATTTTTATTTATTTTAATTATAACTTTTGAACCGCTTGGCCGATTTTAAATTTTCTTGGACTAAATGAAAGCTAAAGATTTTGACTTTTCAAGAAAAATATAAAAAATCACAGAAATTGTTTTTTTTTACGTGAAAAATAATAGAAAAATACGTTTTGTTGTGTTTTGAAGGCCTCGGGATCAAAGGGACTATTGTTGTTCTCATTTTTTTGAAAGTTCAGAAAATTTTACTGTCTGACTGCGGGATACCTGATTTTTGAATTTCAAAAATATATATCTCAAAAACTAAAAAACATACATCGCTGAAAATTCTAGACAAAATGCCCTCTTTGGGCTCAGAACCAAAAAAAAAACAAAAAACTAAAAAACTAGATTTTTTTTTAATTTTTCAAGTAATTTTTTTTTTCAGAGTTTTGTATTTTTTCTGAAAAGTTGAAATCTTAAGCTTTCATTCCATAAACAAAGATTGGAAATCGGTTGAGCTGTTCAAAAGTTATGATTTTTTAAAAATAAAAAATCTAATGCGCTGAGACCTACACTGCCCATACTCGCAATACAGTCACATTAGGTAAATCATCATGTCGAAAAAAAAATGCGTCTAAACATAATTGAAAATTTTTTCGTTTCGCCAATGTTGGTAGTAGTAAATCCTGGTAGAATTACTCAACACATTATGACCGTAGTACACATAAATCCTTAACTACTGAAATAAAGTTGAAGCGGTGGTTTTTTTATGCCCAAGATACTTGCAAATAGGACTCGTTATCCAAGTATTTCATTCGTTTAACACAAATATACCCGCGTATCAGTCCCATTACTTGGGACTCGCTTACTTTGCTAACATGCTCCTTGACACATTTATTTTCATGTTTAAGCCTGATTCGCTGCTGACAAGTAATTTCTCTGCCTATCTTTATGCATTGAAAATTTCTGCAAGAAATCGATCAAGAATGCGCTTTTTTCTAAACGCAGTACGCAGTTCAAAGAAATGTCAGTTCAAATTGGAATCGCTGTAGAAAATTTCTGCAAGGAATAGGCGAGAAATTTCTTTAGCGATTCCTTTTCAGTAGCAAATCAGGCTTTACGATGGATTTCGAACCCAATGGATCATTGAAATAACCAAAACGGCCGCTATGGAAAGTATAGATAGCGCCACCGTAGCGTGTGTTTGACAGAACAGCAATGCTGTCACAATGTTAAATCCCATATACAGTGGCGCCTTTGTTTTGATGCGGTGAGTAAATATATGGTTCAAACAGCTCATCCTAGCAATATTTGATCATGTTTTAGGAACGAAAAATGAGCGTATTAAAAAATATTGTTGGATTGGATCTTATTGATCGCTCTTTTCAAAAATACTTTGTTTGAAAGCTGGAATAGCTAATCGGGTTTTCATTATTTGTTTTCATAAACAGTGAAAAACGTCCTGGAAAACTGATTCCATTTCAAAAATTTCATATTTTTGAGATAATTTGAATCCGGTTCGACAAGTCATGATGAGTCTTGAGTCATGATTTTTAAACGAAAAGGCATGTATGGCAAATCTTTGCATTTTTCACAAAATTGACCATAACTCAGGAACAAAAAAAGTACATCCTAAAAGTAACTAGAATTGAAGTTTATAAAGTTTCCTTCTCAAAAATATTTTAATACAAATTTTCCGCGAGTTCGGGCATAGATTTTCCAGCTTTTCTTTATGAATTTCCCTAACGATGGAAAATTTTGTGGAAAACTTTTTCCAGTTCATATTTTTTTTGGATTTCTGAGAAAATTTGCTTAAATTTTCATATAAAAACTTTGTTTCTACAATGTTTCGTTCTTGAGTTATGATTTTTCAAAGAAAAGTCTTATATGGCACATCTGGACATTTTTCACATACTTGGCCATAACTCAAAAACGAAAAAAAGTGCATTCCAAAAATTTCAGTGATTAAAGCTTATAAAATTACCTTCTCGAAAATATTTTTTTGAAAATTTTCCACGAGTTCGGGCATAGTTTTTCCGGCTTTTCTTTACGAATTTTCCCAACGGTGGAAAATTTTGTGGAAAACTTTTTCCAGTTCATATTTGCTTAAATTTTCATATAAAAACTTTGTTTCTACGATGCTTCGTTCTTGAGTTATGATTTTTCAAAGTAAGTAGTATCAAGGGAAAACAAAAAATTTCCACCTGAGTTTTCCGGAAAAATAGGCGACCCTGAATTTTTCTCAATTTTTTTTATTCATATATCCATGAGCCCTGCCTGTGAAAAAAGTTTCATGAAAATCTGAGACCCTTCGGCCCAATTTGTACGATAATAAAAAAAAATCCCCTTCTATCCCTACCTCCCCGCAGTGCTGCCTGGAGTACGAGTAACCATAGTAAAGATCGGGTCGTATACCGATAGGGAAGGGAGCTACTCTCTTCTAATGGTGTAGTTCATCAGAGCGTCTGTTCTCCTTGTTAGCATCGACTGTTCATCGTCTTAGTGCCAACGTGAAACTCTAAACAGTGCTATGCAATGGTCCTTCGACGAGACAGAAGTTTGGTGCAGGCCTTACAAGCCAGCCGTGAAAATCATCAGTACAGTAGGTGAATTCCGGCGAACAATTTCTTCGAAGAGAAGAAATTTTCTTCCATTACGCACCAGCAAGAAAATTTTCTTTTCTTAGAAGAAAATACGCGCCGGAATTCGCCTACAGGAAGCATGTAATGTAAGTTCGCACCAGCACACAGCGTATTGCGTCAATCAGTGGTGAATATCAGTATCTTGAAATATTTCAAATTCGCGGTTGGCATCGTCATGGAAGCTTAACGATAACAGCGCCACCGCGATGTTGGTTTTTGTGTTGCCATTTAAAATGATCGTTAATTGTCTAACACAGTTTTGCAATCAGACTTTAACGTCTGTCATATGTGGTTATATCATCTACCAGAATTGAGTTGGGTACAGCTTTTATCGAGATGGGCGAAATGCAGAAGAGCGTGATTGGGTGGTGGCGAATTGACAACAGAATGTGAAAGTTGAGGATCAAAGGTAATTTCTTCAATATCAGCTTAATTAAAGTGCACAAGAAACGTGAATACGACAGCTGCCCAAGTCATGACGTTAAAATCGCTATTGGAAATCTCAACGCTCAGGTTGGCCAGGAGGAGGAAGTCAGATTATTATAGGGCAGTTAAGTGCTCTCCAGCTTACGAATGAAAACGGCCTTAATTCCTTATTTCGCCATACGTTACTATTTCATTATTTTTAAATTTTTAATCATTCTGTGAGTTTTAGTAGTTTGATATCAAATGAATCTTGATGTTAAAACATTCAACATAATTCAAAACGTGAAAGTTTTCGAGAAAACACATATGGTCAAATAGGGAACCAATATTGCCATAACTGGTATACTTTCCCTACTTTTGGTTTGTCAAGAACATGTTTTGATTTCCTTCGGAAAGGAAATTTCTACATAGGAAATCTATGTAGAAATTTCCTTTCCGAGGGAAATCAAAACATGTTCTTGAGTTCTATTGGGTGACGAGTTTAGCGCTTCGTTATAATAAAAATAGAAGAAATTATTAAACATGATAATATTGCCATGTAGCATCTTGTTATAGGAAGCATCATGAAATTTAAATTAAAGATATGTTCAGCTAAATGTTCTGCTGAATATGAATAATATTCATAACTGCAAGAAGTTAAGAAAAAAAAAGTTTATTGAGACATAGTGTTAGAAGAAAATATAACGAAAATCAGGATATCCTAAATATCCTAAAGTATCTAAAACCAACCAGAACGCTTCAAATCAATTCCGAAATCAGGACATGTCCTGCTAAATCACAACGGAGGCAATCTATGTACGTATGACTTTGTACAGATGCATGAGTAAAAAAAAAAGATGCCGGGGTAACCTTGATTTCTAGTAGCAACAAAAATTTAACAGCCCTAGTAAATAACTTAATTAGTTGCCGAAACGCAGAGGCGTCGCGTGGTCTAATTATCAACCTGTGCACTTAAAATTTAGTGTCATATTATTTTTTTGCATTATTGGGTTCAAACCATTTTTTTTTAAGTTAATAAAAATGTGTATCCATTGGCTACTAACCTTCGTTTTCAAATATAATTTTCTTCCGATCTCTCAGAAGATTCAAAATATTCAAGATTTTATATGCTAATCGGGTTATTTAGTTTGATTTATCAACTCAACCAACACTTTCTCAATTTTAATGATTAGTCATTATTATGGGCAAATTGTAAAATTGAATATTATAATTATGTGGGTCATCAGTGACGATTTATAAAACACTGGATTCTAGCTAATATTGTGTAGTATTGCAATATTAGCTTCTTTACATATAATTAATTCAAGATCGATAGAATTGTGTACTGCACACCTTTGAAAAAAGGTCCGCTTTTGAAATACACTACAAGCGTCAAAATGTTGACAATGACGGAGGACCCGACCGCTCTTGTGTTTATTTTCATCTAACTGATCATTGCAAGTACCCCCGCGCTGTATGTGAAAAGCGAGATTTTGAACCATTATTGTTCAAAAAACAGCTGCGCGAGTGCCAAACGAGAAGAAACATCCTAGTAGGAAGTTCCTACCGTCAGCCGCCCGAAAAATCCACCTGACTTCACACCACAAGCTTGGTGATGCTGAAGGCGCCAATGTCAAAAGAGAGCAAGCAAAATAGATCTCTCCCGTAGACTGATTTCTCTCTTATCTCTCCCATTCGCACGCTAGCACCGATCGAATAGGAAGTGGTTCACCTAGCATGAATGAGGGATGAACTTATCGCTGAGAAAAAGTAGATTTTGTATGGAATTTGGCAAGTATTTGAATGACATATTCATCCTTGTTCATCCACTTCTCCTAGCCTATTGGTAATGTAGCAAAACTGTGCACCGGCCAGAGTTGACGCTTTGGCTACTAACACACTCGCATTTGTAGTTCAGAAAGCTTTCTACCACATATACAGAATGGCGTGTACGATACAAGGCAGCGCGTTTCCCGATGAGAGTGCACGCGTTGGTCTTCATCGTCACAGCAGCGAAGTGTAGCGTAGATCAAATTGTTGGGTAGGATGCAGCATGCTAAGCACGTAGAGAAAATGTGGTCACAAATCGCGCGTCGCACCAAACAGCTTTTGAATTTAATTTGCATAGCAAAAAATTACCAACATATATTTTGCCAGATGAAAATTCAATAATATCAATAATAGAGATAACGAAATGGGCAAAATTCAATATTATTAAGAGAATTGTACTTCAAAGGAAGTACATATTGTAGGTGGTTAGGATGAACAAGTTGCCACCTGTGCAGTGCACATGTTGCACATGTGGACGCGAAGCCTCTGCCGAAACGTGTAGATTGAAATGTTTGAATAAAATTCCAAGCTTCATTCACATACTCAAATATCACACGCATGAAAAAATCATTACCTTTTTTTAGCATTATGTGAATATTAACAAATAAATAAAAGTTCTTCACTCAAAGTTACATAGCCTTTGCAATCCTGTATTGCCACGATAAAATTTTTGTTTGATTGAATTTGGTTAAGGCCATTAAATACATGTCTTATTTTACAAGCAGCTAAATACAATTCGCCTGATTAAAATCTGAACTGCTACGGCAAATTAAATATAATATGTTTTAAAAAATGGACAGAAAATAGCTTTATTTAGTTTTATTTTAATAGAAGGACAATATTATATTGCACAACACAGAGCACCTATATATTTTAAAATGATACCAATAAAGAGATTAGAAATAAAATAATTTTAGCTCCTTTGACTCAATCTACCCACAGACGCGTGAGATTGTTTCATTTTTTTATATATTTAGTTCTTTGTAAAAATAAGTTAATTTCAATTAAACAAAAAGGATTTTGACAATGAATTAGTAGGTGGATAAGCATGATAATTGAAATGATTGAGAATAAAGGGGATTGCATGGATTGACTTATTACTTACCAATAAATCCGCTATAGCTAAATGGGTTAACATCATATCTATTCGGGAATGAGATTTGAGCCGCCGTTTGATAAGAAGTGCCAACACTGTTATGTTTCCTATGGCAGAAATGACCATCAGTACGCTGTAAGTTGAGTTCAACACCATCATTATCCATTTTTGCAAATTCCGTAAAATATGTACCTGTAAACAACAATCTGCAACTTGTGTCCATCGTTGAATTGCATATCAATGGGCAAGGGTTCATTCCAATTACTACTATTAGTACCGTACCATGTTTCATTATCAAAAACTCCGGTTTTACTCGTAGAGCTCGAAAGTACGTATGGCATAGTGTTCACATCGTTATTGTAATTCTCTCCATAGCTGTGACTATAATTCAACACTTCGCCGCGTTCTGTTTTCAAAATTGCATTTGACATTTTAGTTCAAAGTTAAAAAGCCAAAGTGGATGGTTCCGTGGAAATCGAATTTGAATCTTAGGTGTTTTCAGCTGTTGTTACCTTGAAAGAAAATTTGAAATGAAAATTAGATTGCCATTAGTACATGTAGTGTTTGACCTTGCATTGATTTATCAGATCATAGTTGTTTTTAATATAAATTAACAAAATTGTGGAGTAAGCTTTAGGGTGGTTCAGAAAACCGTTTTTGCTCCACACTGCTTATTCGATTAATTTGTATGCTTCGCGGATGATATGTACATTGTCGGCCGAACATTTAAAAAGGTGGCAAATTTATACACCCGCCTGAAACGCGGAGCAGCAAAAGTTGGACTGGTGGTGAATGCGACAAAGTACATGCTAGCTGGTGGCGCCGAGCGCGACTGGGCTCACCTAGGTAGCAGTGTTACGATAGACGGGGATACGTTCGAGGTGGTCGACGAGTTCGTCTACCTTGGATCCTTGCTGACGGCTGACAATAACGTTAGCCGTGAAGTACGGAGATGCATCATCAGAGGAAGTCGGGCCTGCTATGGCCTCCACAAGAAGCTGCGGTCAAAAAAGATTCACACCCGCCCCAAATGTACCATGTACGAAACGCTCATAAAACCGGTAGTCCTCTACGGGCATGAAACGTGGACGATGCTCGAGGAGGACTTGCAAGCACTTGGAGTGTTCGAACGTCGGGTGCTTAGGACGATCTTTGGCAGTGTGCAGGAAAACGGTGTGTGGCGGCGAAGGATGAACCACGAGCTCGCCCAACTCTACGGCAAACCCAGTATCCAAAAGGTGGCCAAAGCTGGAAGAATGCGTTGGGTGGGGCATGTTGCAAGAATGCCGGACAGCAACCCTGCAAAGATAGTGTTCGCTTCGGATCCGGTTGGTACAAGAAGGCATGGAGCGCAGCGAGCTAGGTGGGCAGAACCGAGGATGGATAGATGAGGCTACGAACCGAGTATGGTGACGTGAAATTGTTGATTCAGTGTTATTTGTTTAGATGTTAACTAAATAAATGACGCTTATTCGATTCTAGATCAAATTATGAGACTGCTCTCAAAATTTGAGCTAATTTGGATGAAAACTGAGACTGCATAAGTCCTACAATATTTGTATGGGAATAAGTATGGGCAAAGCAATCAATTCATTCAATTGTTCATAGTGCTTGCCCATGTGCTCTTAAGGGTTAGACCTATACTGATACTGTTGGCTACATTCATCAGCTTAAACTTTACCGAATGCGATTTTCATATCGGACGTCTCAGTATTTAGTTATTGTTTGTTTATGTATGAGTTGAACATCTTGGCTATAATCAGGCTTGAGAACTGTGATCACAATTTGCCACAGTTCATCGATTCTGCCAGTCAACCAAAACACAAAGCATCAGCAGCATCAATACCATCAAGTGTTGCGCTGCCAACGGTTCACACACTGCTTGACTGTTTTTGTCTCTCAACTATGACCGTTTTCGGGCAGCCATCTCGAGGTGAATGATTGAAAAAAATGTTAAATAATTCAATCGCTAATATTTCGCTTGTGTTTTCAACTAATTGAAATCTATTAGCTTCAACAGCAAGAGCACAATCATTCCGTTGCGATACATATAAACAAGTTCAATTTCATGCTGCCTTTATCGAGCAAAAATGCAAAACCCCGAAAACCGGAAAAATCGCGTCATCCACTGTGCTCGAGTCATTTCGCATTCAAGTTTGAAAAAACGTTGCGAAGAAGAAGATTACAGTTTTGAAGAGCCGCGACATTTTTTTTTGTTTTGAACGGTCATGGATTGCTTTGAATTTTGATGGTCGTGTAGAAAAATGTGAATGTCGTGGTGGTATTACGGTTGTTAAGAAAATTTTCCCGTTTGCGGTAGCCGCAGAGTTCTACCGCAGCTGTCAAAGTTCTACCGCAGCCTTTGAAATCATTTAATCATTGAAGCAATCAAATGAATCATAGTATGCTTGAAAGAGAAAACGCTATGAAAAATAGCAACAAACAGCAATCAACAAGACGGTATCCAAGGTATCATTAAAGCCTACTGATGATTACCAGTGCATATCAGTGATGTGACATTTGCGGTAGCTTTTCGTTGAACCGTAAGACGGAAAGTTTTCCCTAAAATTGCAATAAATGTTTGCTACAGTACATTTCTCATCCCTGGCTATAATAAATGAGGCAGGCTTCACTTAAAATATGCAGTAAAACATAGTATAGCCATGATTTATGTGTGCTGTCTTTTGCGCCGGATACAGTAATGTTGGCTATTCAGAAAAGAAATGAGCACTGTTGAAGAATTTCCGATTGGATATAAATCAATAACTAATAGAGCGATATTCAAAACTAAAAAAGCAATAGAAAGCTCTTTTTCAGTGGTAGTAAAAACGAAATACTGAAGCAAAGAAAGCACCACGGAAGATGAACTAAACACAAAAAGTTATATATTTACACTGCGCTTGATTTCTAATCACTACTTTTTGATTCAGTTTTCTAATTGCTAGTAATTTACGTTATTCATTATTTTCCATACGTTTTGACAGTTCTCCACTGTCTCATGAGAACACTAAGCTAAGAAGCAGGCTCTGTCCCAGTGAGGACGTAACGCCAGAAAGAAAAAGAAGCGATCATTTTAACTCAAGAGTGACTTTTAAAAAGTTTGTTGGTTTTCGATGAAATCGTTTAGATAATAAAATATGAATTTTGAAAATATCCTCAGCCCTAATAGTGATCATGATTATTTCTCTAAAAGTGGCTTATAATATTATTATTTAAAGTTTAAGCAAATATATTTTTAAAATTATTGAATTGGCCATTTCATGCCAATCGCGATTCCACATCAACGACAATACTCCTATAATTCAACGAGCTCTTTTCAAGATGAATGAAAACTTATCGTAAGTATATTCTTAGTATTAAGAAGCCACCTGGCGTACTACTATTTGTTAAATCTAATCTTTACATCTTATCAAAACACGGCGATATTCAAAACTGAAATATATAGGGATGGCTCTTTTTCACAGGTAGTAAAAACGAAATCCTGAAGCAAAGAAGCGTGGAAAGTTAACTATTCACAAAAAGTTATATTATACATTTCGCTCGATTTCTAATCACTTTTTTTCGATAATTGCAAATTATTTGAGTTTTTAATTATTTTCCATATGTTTTGACAGTACTCGACTACTACTCGTCAATAAGTTTGTGTTGGAAGTTTGAGAAATTTGAGAACCGAGGGAGCACAATCAATTAGTGGAATACAAACATCAGTGTCGCCGATCGGCGGCAAGTGAGAGAAACTGACTGTTCGAAAGGTTGTGGTCTGTACTTTACACCGATGTAAACAGCATTTAGGTTAAGTTAGGTTAAGTAAATTGAAAGCGTTTTATTTTCTTATAAGCAGGTGAAATCAACTCACCTGTAAAAAATCGTAACTGCTACGTCAAATGAAAAATAATATGTTGTTAACAAAATGTTAATAAAAGTTTAATATTGTTATACCAAATAGCTATGATAGTGTTGTCTAAGGGGCCTTCCTTAGCCGTGTGGTTAGAGTCCGCGGCTACCAAGCAAAGCCATGCTGAAGGTGTCTGGGTTCGATTCCCGGTCGGTCCAGGATGTTTTCGTATTAGAAATTTCCTTGACTTCCCTGGGCATAGAGTATCATTGTACCTGCCACACGATATACGAATGCGAAAATGGCAACTTTGGCAAAGTAAGCTCTCAGTTAATAACTGTGGAAGTGCTCATAAGACTAATCTGAGAAGCAGGCTCTGTCCCAGTGGGGACCTAATGCCAAGAAGAAGAAGTGTTGTCTAACACAGAACACCTAGAAATAAGAAATGAATGTAACGTTTGGAATGATACCTAGGGTAAATAGGTATAATGCGCCCCAACCGGGTAATACGCCCACTTCATTTTCTAGGGATTGAGGCTTCTTTAACACGTAAATATGATTACATATCCTAAATATCCGCAAAAAAAGAAGTTGCGCATATAAGATCTTTGAGAAGTATAAACAATCAATAGAAATGCCAAAAATTTTGGGTCCGATGGGCAAGCCTCGTTGTAAATAAAGCCCATCATCTATTATTTTACTTATAACAAAAACTTTTACCGGAAGACGACTGCTAATGGACCCTTTTAAGCTTAGCAAGTGGTGGAATTCTCCTTGGAAGCATTTCTGCAACGCTGCGGAACTTTTTCTACAAGTGGGGCTTATTGCCCGGTTTGTTTTGAAACGTCAAGATTAGGACCGTTTGCAGAAAACGTCTTGCACTCGCTTTAGAAGCTACCTGACAAGAGAAAGTTGCATGCAGAGCATGATTAACTGAGTAAATAACACTTTGACATCAAAAACTATATAGCAAATGCATGCCACTGCGATAAAGCAGTTTTTCCTTAGGGGGGGGGGGGGCGTATTAGGGGTCCATTAGCAGTCGTCTTCCGGTAAAAGTTTTTGTAATAAGTACAATAGTAAAGGATGGGCTTCATTTACAACGAGGCTTGCCTATCGGATCCAAAATTTTACGCCAAAAGCTGATTTTCGATATTTTTCTATTGGTTGTTTATACTTCCCGAAGATCTTATATGCGCAACATCATTTTTCCGGGGATATTTAAGATATGTAATCATATTTATGTGTTAAAGAAGCCTCAATCCCTTGAAAATGAATTGGGGTGTATTGCCCGGTTGGGGCGCATTATACAAATAACCCTATCAGGTATCGCCTTTAACAAAGTGCTTAGAACGAGCAGAAACCTAAAGCGGTTGAGTTGCAAGTGCATACCTAAAGATTTTTAAAGAGGACTTGTGCATCATAGCAGGGTTGACGCATATCGGGCTTATTATCAAGGAAGATGCTCAATGCTTCAACCTAAGAGGGATCCGTAGAGCGTGTAAAGAGACAACGCTTGACAGAAGGATAACTCCACTAAAGGTAGATGGACCCATCGCCTATAACCAAATGTGTCAGATTGGTATAAGGTACTCCAGAGGCAAATGAGAAGTGGGACATTCCGTCATAGCTCATCTAGAAAAAGTTCTTTAAGAGGGTATTCTTCTAAAAAGTTGAATACCATGTGCTCCATGTAACAGTTGTCAATTAATCGCGATATTCAACCTGCATGTTAAAATGTGACACGTTTCACGTCTTGCATCGGATCTCAACAATTAATTGTGTTATAATTCTAGTAAGCTACAATTTTATGTACTATAACAAGCTGCTTACGATAAACCGATATTTTGTTTTAATTTCAAATAAAAATTTCAATGGTCTAACTTACCTTAAAATATCTTCACACCCAGGTCAATAAAATCGAAACTTGGACAATAAAAATCTTAAATCCGTCATTCTAATCCTTTTATATATATTTTTTATTTCTTTTATTTTTGAAATACGAATTCAAAATTGAACAAAAATAGATGAAATTTAAAATGCATCGTAAGAACGATAACTTTTCTATTTTTATTCAATTTTATTTGTTATTTATATCAAATTAAGTAGCTGTGAAAAACCATTCTATCCTATTAAGCGAATTTTTGCCATGCATAACAATAATAACAGAACATATTTACAATTTCGCCAATTTTTGAAAGTTTACGTGCTACTTATAAATTAATTACTTATAAATCATATGTTTTGAATTTGTTTTATTTCTCTTTACGCTTTTAGTTGGTAATTTTCAGTTAATAATAAGTACGATGGGACATACCATTAAATGAAAGTTTTCTTGCTAAAGCTTTACGTATTTTATGGTTGATCCCTTATGTACATCAATCATGTACTCAAAATTGAAAATCTATGATTTATCAATCCTTTTATTCCAATGGTTGACTTACTGATTACCGCATGAAACTGGATGGGTCTCACTTGCTCCGTTTAGCGTGGTAATTGCGTCTAATGGCTCATTTTACAATTTTCTTCTATGGTTTTCATAAATTCATAATTATTTGATCAAATTCATGCACACACTAGCAACGATGTGATCGTGTTTTTAGACTTGCAAAATATTAACATTTGGAAATTATATCGAACATTTTTTCCGGGGGCAAGTGGAACCTAAAAAAAATAGTTCTATTGAACTATATTTATTTTTAGGTCCCACTTGCCCGGAGTATCTTAAAAGAAACCATGAAGCAGTAAACTTCTACATGACCCAGTTTCTGTCCTTTTTGAAAAATGTCCCAAACACGTTACTACTGGAATGTAAGTACCGTCGTTGGGGGTGACAATGGGTCAAAAAGGGATATGTACGATTTATTTATTGAATAACTATCGCAATTTAACTCCAATAAACTTCAAATTTGGTGTGTATATACTTTGATGGTACATTAACAACTGTTCAAAATATTAAAGAATAATATTTATTCACAGCGGCACCACAAGTGAATGAAAAATGACCCAATCTCACCCCATAGATGGGGGTGACATTGGGTCACTGTAATTGAAATAACTTGTTTTTGAGAATATTATTGCAAAACCGTTCACAGCTGAAAGGTATTGATGAAATACGATGCAAACAAGACGAGAAGATATCTAATATGTTTCACAGATATGATAAACCCACTTAAAAGAACGATTATACCAAAAAATTGCAGAGCTATGAGAAAAATATGTAAATCTAACATTTATCGTCAAGTTTACATAAATTTTCTTGTTTTTTCCCTCAAATTTTCTTCAAAGTCTCTTCCCCATTACCATAAAGCCTATTCAGTTTCCCCAAAGGTGTACTATTGTTATTATTTTAAACCATCACAAATAGTTAAATTTCGGTGCGACATTCCACGATCAATGCATTTCAGGCAGATGTTGACGTCATTATCCCAGTATTTCAGCGATCCAACTCATTTGTACTTCCGTGAGATGTTTCTATAATATGAAAACACTGATAAATAATTAAATTTCGAAAAAAAATCCACTTGATAAAATTTTACGATGTTGCTGCGCACGAAACACAGTTGCTGGTTTGAGAAGTTGTCAAAATGCGTTGCATTGTTATTCAACGCACGGAATACTCATGTAGACTTGTTTGATGTTTCAGAGATGCTGTATTTAGAAAGAATAAACACTTCTTAATGAAAAAAGAGAACCCCCGGCACCGTAAAATGTAAAAAAAGTGGACTTGCAATTTCATTTACTATCGTTCTTGCTTGACCCAATGTCACCCCCATTTTTGATGTTTAAGACACCGTACCGAAAAAAAATAATTTTTGTGGAAAAATCAAATAGATTCCTGAAAATACGTATGAAGTGCAATGAAAAGACTTTCAACCTTCTACTAAAATAACGATAGGGGTTAAAGTACATGCGTGATACTTTGCACAGGAGAAATTTAATGTGGTAAATTTCATCTAGTTTCAACATACAAGTTTATTGGTAAAGTAAACGAAAACTACTATTTCTAAAAATGTATATTGTGATGAATTACGTGTAATACTATGTTCCCTAACATATGAATTATTAATTTTAGTAATATCAGCGTTATTAGCTGAAATATTTTATAAATCATAATTTTCCGTTTTGACCCAATCTCACCCTCTAGACCCATTGTCACCCCCATCGACGGTACAAACTTATCATCTCATAGCAAAACATCATTCTTATAACCAGAGAAAAAATCAGAGATTCACACCAGAGAATTTGTTTATATTATTAAAATTAGAGAATTTGTTTATAATATGTTAAAATTTATATATTATAATCAACAGTATGCGAAGCCGACATCTTTTCGATTCCAACATGTTCTAAGCAACCATTGGATACTCAAATGCATTGTGATGCGGATACTCAATTGATCTTGGCTACTGTCAAATCCAATAGGTGGGATTGAGGTTGCCATATACGTGATTATAATAGTATAATTATATATTAATTATATTCTCTGATTCACACTACAGTAGGCAAGCGTAGCAAACTCACGAATATCGCTGCTGTAGGCAAAATGCTTTGAAAATAGCACAACACTCGTTGCTAAGGGAAACCCAAAACTACTGTATAAAAGTGCTCTATTTCCCGCTGCAATTCCCGCATTTACAGCCTTCAATGACACTACTGATTTAGAAAAATCATGTAGCCAACATGGACCAATGCACGAGTTCACGAATTTGACGTTTGAGCGGTGCCAAATTCGCCAGTTACCATGATCGCATAAATAACACCGCACCGCTCAAACGTCAAATAGTAAACTCGTGCATTGGTCCATAGGCTACTTGATGAGATTCACGATATTAAACTACTGTAGTGAGAGAACAAAAATGGTCCAATGGTTGCTCAGAACATGTTGGAATCGAAAAGATGTCGGCTTCGCATACTGTTGATGATTTTCGCGAAATTCAGACCTACTACTATTACCGTTCCCAGCCCTGCTTCCACCCTTAATAAAGAAATCACTGAAGAGAAAAAATCATATCAATGAGAGGGAGAGATATTCATGAATTTGTTTGTCATTATTTAGCATATGGTATTATGCGTGGCGCGAAAAATTCTCGCGCCGACTATCTTAAAAAACGCTTGTAGATCGCCGCAGGTACTTCAAATCGTGTTGGTGTCTTCTGCGCGATCATGCCTTGGACAATCATGAATAATCGCGCAGAATACATCAACACGATTTGAAATACACATGTACCTGTGGTGATCTACACGCATTTTTAGAAGTTTTCAAGATCACCGTCGCGATAAATAATCGCGCAATGCACAGTATTATGCCTCTGCAAAAATCTCAAACAAATATAGCTGGATTTGTTCCTTCAGCAACATACTTCATGGTTTGGAGAATGAGTTTTCAATATGAGATAGTAAGTTTGTGTTTGGAACATTTTTCAAAATTTCTTCATTGCGATTTCTATATAAACCAATTTTGTCTCTGGGCCTCCTTTAAATCACCACCGAAAAAGCTGAACATTTCACAGACACTATTTTTATGGTAAAGATGGTAATAAAGACCTGGGAGGTTGGAGTTACATTTTTACATTTTGAATCGCCCCAGTATCCAATCGATTATAATTTCAGTGCAAAGACCTTTATAGTTCTCTAGATTTGAGCCCTTGTATATTCGAAGCAGCCTCAGAATGACATAATCGTATTTGATTACGGCTGTTTTTATGAAATTATAATAGGTATGAATTTCCTCATTTTCAACTTATGATATCCATTCAAATTCTATAAAACATTATTGGCTCTTTTGAAATGCAAATGGTAGGAAAAATTTGCAAATGTAACAATTATGTTTTTTTTTTACATCAAACTTTAACAATACATTTTCAAAACACGAAGACTAAAAGCAGAAAATTGATCTACAACGGTCAACTACTAGTCGACATTCATTTTCATTTTGAAAACTTAAATATTCAAAATTGTATTTATATTCAAATGAAAATTACTAACCTCTATTGGTGATACATACATTTTTGCTAGTCTCTAGGTTGCGACCAAAGAATAAAGATAGTTTTTTGTATTAAGGTTTTAATTTTGAACACACTTTCAAGTTAACTATTCACATCACTTTAAGCTACTTACGATCAACAGCTTCACTGCTTAGATGAAATGATATATACATATGTGCCCCCAAACTATTTGCACTCACATCTAAAGTATCCCAATTCATTAAATTTAACAGATAGTTCCAATGTGTTATTCCTAATTGAATGATTTCTTACTAATGTAACGATATTTTTCACATAACCACTGTTGCATAATGCGAATTTCTGAACACTTTATGAAATCTGCATTCTATAACCAAGCACTATGATATACGGTTCTTGACGATACTTCAATTCAATATCCAATCCATGGCCCACTCGCTTTGGTGGATTATGTTTGGGTGCTGATCAAACGTTTAACTATTATATTTTCACCTTTACGTTATCACTCGTGGTTTCCGATTACAAGGAATGGCTCACTTTTCTCACATCAATCTTGTTTGGCGGTGAGATGTGAATTTGAAGGCGGTTGATTTATAAATAAGCGAACACATAAGTTTTGGATTACGGTGATGTTTTGCGCAGCACAAAACATTGATAATGAAGCGTCTATCCACACTTACACCTCTACATCTTTATATACCGGACGCTTTTAAAGTACAATCATCCAACGTGCTTTATGTGACAACAGGATAACATGTAATAGACTGTTTTTCCACTTTCCTCGCATTTGTCTGTACTAAGGATAGCATTGACTTTGGTGTCGAAGAGAAAGCCGCTAAACGGTTTTTCTATACACTTGGTTAGTTTCATTCGCAGCATGTGACTTCTGCTTCCATCTGGTAAAGATGTATAAGAGGTTTACGTTCTCTAGTCATGGAACCGGCAGCAAGAGCTTTTTTTGTGTACCAGGCTTAATTTGGCAAAAGTGGGCATGGAAATTACTAGGACTAGCGATGACCTTCAATTGTTCCTAAATTACAAATGTAAGAGAGCCACGCTATATTGAATTGCTAGGCAATTCACATTTAACCTTTACTTTCCCATGATAGTACAGGTACAGGAACTCTATCTTAAACGAATTTGCACAATTTGCACGAAAAATATTGGAATAAGTTTATACGCTTTTTTGTTGTTCTGATTCATATTACGGACACTTAAGGCCTCAGTGAAGTACAAGTCGTCAAAAAGCATATAAAATAAATAATTCTGCATGATTCCTCCGCTTTATCAAGCCTTCTAAACACTTAATATTCGAATGATGAGTAAAGATTTTGATTCAGCAACATGAATTATTTCAAATATATAGAAATGTGTGGACTTTTCATGATTCTTGAAGCGTCTTTAATTTTACCTCAAATTCCAGACACTTTGAACTTCGGATAGCTCAATAAAATCATACATAAAAGAGTCAACCCGACCAGTGGATTACAACAGAGTTGTAACAGATTTTGTTACTCAGTCAGCGCATTTTCTCTACCAAAATATGTTATAATTTTGGATGATTAGTAGTTAAAATAACAAAAATTATAACACAATTTCTTCTACATTAAACAAAATTTAAACGAAATATATGATAATTCAAACAAAAATATAACCTATTTTGTTATTTTCTAAAACTAAATTTTAACAATATTTGTTATTTTCTTTGTTTTTAGATATTTTTATAACAAATTGTGTTATAATTTAGTTTTAAATTGAAACAAATTTGAAACAGCTTTTGTTATTACAGTCAATTCTCCATAATTCGATATTGAAGGGACCAACGAGTTAGGGAGGTATCGAGTTACAGAACACAAAACCAGTGCAACTGCGATCGAAGGGACCATCGAGTTAGCCATGAAAACCAACTTTTACGATGGTTCTCTAACTCGATATCGAGATACGAAATATTTAGTAAGGGAGTATTACTGTATTACTGATGTTGTTTTGATTGTGTTGTACCTTCCATCATAAATTCAAAGTGCTTCTGACAAAAATGAAACAAAATTTGTTATTCGTAACAAATCTTGATATAATTTTGTTGTAATCCACTGGTCGGGAAATCATCAATTGAAATCATCAAACCACTAAAAAACGTCTGAGGCAGTTGGGCATTATAAATTTTTATAGATGTCTATGGAAAATTCTCAATAAAACGAACCTCCAAAGTAAGAGCTTTTGAGTGGCTAAATGTGAATTCTTTCCCATATAGAGTGTCTTAGAACGTATGGGCACGACTTTGATAACGAGAATTAGAATATTTAAAAAAAAATAAATATTCTTATATTTTTGTATGTTTTTTTTTTGGGGTGTTTGGCCTGTGAAAATTTTGTTTGAATAAATAAACTTTTACATTGAAATTTTTAATTTTAGAAAATTAATTCATATCTAGCTTGCACAGACCCTACTTTTGTGTTTTGTTTGTACTTAACTAGTAAAGAATGTTTTTTTTAATCCTCCGATGTGATGAGCTCAAGTACATTGTACTTATTTAAGAACCTGCATAAGAATTTTTGTTTAAATTGTTTGGATTGGTACAGAGACAATAATGTTGATTTTGTACCCAGCCAAAAAAATTCACCAGAAATTTTGCTATATTACCTTCTTTGCCAAAAGCATAGAAAATTGAGTCTCCATTGACTGTCAAGATATTACAAACTTTCAACATTCTCCGCTGTTTACAAAGCTACTGTGAAGTTGAATATCGTTTTGTCTCAAATTCCGAACAGACTCATATTCCGAATACTCGGTTTTTGTATGGCGGTTTGGTTGAAAGATTTTGCTGAAATATGTCACCAAATTACAAGGAAATGACAGTCATTTGCAATTCAATTGTATCGTCATAAAATCTTTTTTATACCTCTGCAGTAGTGATGATTCTCTAGTTCGACATGAGTAAAACTAGCTCAGATCTATTTATTTGCGGAATTCTTTATTTGAATACGAATTATTCGTGCTGTTCGGAATTTGAATCAAGGTGTTCGGAATATGAGACAGAATGAACACAGTGTTCAGCATTTGAATCAAAATGTTGTTCCAAACTTTTAGGCAAAAACAATACTAAACAGGCTTAAATAAATATTTTTATCGACACACCCAACAGCTTACAGTTAGGTTTTGCGAAGAAATTAAAATTTTCACAAATATTTGCTAATTTATGCTTATCAGATGCATTTGAAATTACTCTTGGCATTAAGTGTTCGGAATATGAGTCAAAACGGTATATTAGATGCAAGATGCAAAAAACTAATTCATACATCATAAGTCGAGTCTAGTACACGACACTGAAGACGGCCTTACAGTTGAGGTCGAAATACGCGTATCTGTCAAAAGATACAAATTCTAGTGGAATTAAATGGTATAGTACTAAATTCGGTTTTTTCATCTACTAATTCATACATTTCATACTTTTTAAATTGTAATACTTTTTGTAAAGAAATGGGCTTTCGTTCCACATACGTTAATAGAGCATTATCATAACTTAGGGGTCTATTTTGCAAATCGAGCACATTCATGTGACTCGTCTGTATTCACTGTCGATCAAAATAAGCATGCATATTTCAGATGTCACAGTAGAAGCATTAACCTAAGAATGCTAATGTCGCTGCTGTTCGTGTTACCAACATCTAGTTTGCCACGAACTGACAGCGTGAGTACCGGGCCTCAAAGTGTCAGATTAATTTTAAGAACCAAAACAACATCATGGTATAGAACAAACAATGAAAAACCATAATTCAAGGTAATAAAAATTGAAATCAGTTTTGTGACAACTACGCCATTAGCGTTCTACTACTAATAATTCTATTGATGTCACCCGTCGACTTCCATAGTAGTCCAGTCACATATGGACTCGTTTAGCGTTTTAGCGATGCCGTATTATTTATGTGACCATGGCAACGAGTGAACGTCAAATTCGTAAACGCGTGCATAGGTCCATAGTGACAACTGTCGAAAAACTCGAGTGACACAACCGCGTCGAGCGAAATTTTTTGGTCGACAGTGACTTCAGTCGAGTCATTTTGCTCGACTCGACTTATAAAATAGAACCCTCAATAAAATGCGAGGTTAAAGTGGAATTCTTTAGTACTGAAACTTCCAGTACTTAAACACTTAGTACTAAGGATAATCTTAGTATCGGTATACTACCCATGTTCGCAAGGATTACGTAAGCGCCATTGACGTTTTCGCTATTTTTTAACACGACAAAATTTTGACATGATTTTTCCATGTAGGTGGCTAAATGAGGTATGGAACAAACGCCCTATAGATATCAAATCATATTATTTACAATCATACGCTGAATAGTGTAGTTAGAATACTGAAATAACGTCAACCTTGCAAGCATGGGCAGTATACCGGTACCACAAATAAGTTTAAAAATAAAACTCAAAATCGGGCTAAGAAACCGAACATCAATAAAAATCGATTTTGTAACACTCTTAACTGAACACTCCAGCCAATTACGACTTCAGCTTCCATGTATTATTTCCTAAATATCAGTAGAGCTTCACTCGTAAGTGAAATCTTTGAATGTATCTTCAGGTTAATTGAAAAAAAAAAATGGGGACTAACGTGGTCACTATGCACTCTACGAGGTGTTAATAATATACATCACTGGTGACAATCAAATACACTTGACACATTTTCAGTACTGTAGTTTGGGTGCTAATAATAATAAAATTGAATCGATTACAGCTTCCATGGAACGGAGAAAAGTATTGAAACGAAAATAATTGTACCCAATTGCAATGAACATTTCTATACATTTACATTCTTGTGTGCGATGAATATTATGGAATTTAAATCAGTTCAGGGAAGCCCATTGAACACCTATGAATTTCCCCCGAAAAAGCAGTGAATTGACACTATTTTGTTTTTTTTTTTCTGTGCATGTTGTGCAAGCTTATACACACAAATCTTCAATACACTGATTCCTTGTTTGATTGTTATGAAAAAATAATACTCGTCAAACCAAATCGTTACCAAGTATGGGAATGAAAATTTATCATATGAACGCTAGTTTCCTTTAAATATCTTATAAATATTTCGAACTGTGGACATCAAACCAATCAAACTTATTATATCACCATCAAAATACATAGGGCACTTCACCAAGATATTCTCACCTAATTGTTTGTTGGAAGCTTTGAAATATGTTTTTTTGAACTCCTTCAATTTAACTTATCAAGCAGTATCAGTATCCTGTTGCGTGTTCATCCTTGTACGCGATTTGCATGCTAGAATCCGACATTTTTTCAAGTTTCACACCACTTTGATCTCCGTACATTAGGGCACTGCATGATTTGATAATTTCAGTTCACATTCACTGTTATCACTATTATTGGTTTCATCACATGGATTTTCGAGATGCTTTCGTATAAATCAAAGCCTAGAAGCAAGCTGTTGATTTGATGATGGCTGGAATATAAATAAGCGAGCATGAACGCCTGGACCCGGTGAGTTTCACACTGTTCAAAACATTGATAAAGCTTCCATTATCACGCACACATTGTTGGTCTAGTAAATGTAACAGGAATATAATGTTTCTTAACGTAGTCCATATGTAGCGAAAACAATATTTATTGATTCTATATATAACGGAAAGAGTTCGATTCCGAGTGATGTTAATCACGAATGACATTTTCGGATGCATTTCAAGAATCCGTTACTAAGAAAATCAATCATTTAGAAGCGGGTTACCAATGTTCGTAGGATTATAGTGTAAGAATGTAACAACTCTTCGTTGTAAGAAATCGTTGGTGATGTCTGAGATGTAAGAATACTTCTGAAATAAACATGTGAAATCAGAAGACCCCTAATTAAATTATGACACGTACACGAACAGCATGGATGCAAAGATATAGCTGAATATCCTTAGTTGCATTCGATGCGCACATTGGCCTATGAGAACGGAATATCAACATTAAAATAACAGAATATGTTATAGGTATTAGCTGCTTAGGTGATAAAAGAACAAAAATACTAAGAAACATTCCTGCAATCATATCACAATTATAGCAGGCCATGATATACACTCTCGTGCAAAAGTTTGGATTCACCCCCTCAAAAACATACAAAAGTGTTTCGTCTATAGCTCTGTGATTACACATCTAATTGAGGCTCTCTATGGCGCATTCGAAAGACAATGAGGTATTTTTTTGAATTTTTTCAAAAAATACACTAGAAAACATGGGTAATTTTCACAGCATTGGATTGACCAAAATTGGCAATTAATGAATCATTAGAACTGTTATCATTCGCAAAATGATGTATGGCTTGCAGCTTTGCCGAAGACGCCATCTTTCTAAATGGTCAGGATCCTGAGATATGAGAAACACAAGTTTTATGCTCACTAGCGCCGCCTAGTGGCAAATTCTTGAATTTCTTGTCTGAAATACAAGTAGCCCTTGAGCGACTGAACAATTTTGCCGAAGACATCATCTTTCTAAGTGGTCAGACTCCTGAGATATTTTCAGAACCAATCCTACCCGGATCCTACCCGGATCCTACCAGGATCCTACCCGGATCCTACCAGGATCCTACCCGGATCCTACCAGGATCCTACCCGGATCCTACCAGGATCCTACCCGGATCCTACCAGGATCCTACCCGGATCCTACCAGGATCCTACCCGGATCCTACCAGGATCCTACCCGGATCCTACCAGGATCCTACCCGGATCCTACCAGGATCCTACCCGGATCCTACCAGGATCCTACCCGGATCCTACCAGGATCCTACCCGGATCCTACCAGGATCCTACCCGGATCCTACCAGGATCCTACCCGGATCCTACCAGGATCCTACCCGGATCCTACCAGGATCCTACCCGGATCCTACCAGGATCCTACCCGGATCCTACCAGGATCCTACCCGGATCCTACCAGGATCCTACCCGGATCCTACCAGGATCCTACCCGGATCCTACCAGGATCCTACCCGGATCCTACCAGGATCCTACCCGGATCCTACCAGGATCCTACCCGGATCCTACCAGGATCCTACCCGGATCCTACCAGGATCCTACCCGGATCCTACCAGGATCCTACCCGGATCCTACCAGGATCCTACCCGGATCCTACCAGGATCCTACCCAGATCCTACCAGGATCCTACCCGGATCCTACCAGGATCCTACCCGGATCCTACCAGGATCCTACCCGGATCCTACCAGGATCCTACCCGGATCCTAACAGGATCCTACCCGGACTAGCCGTTGTAATACCAGAAAGAAAGCTCTGCAGAGGATTCAAAATAAAATGATTCTGAAGCTTCCTCCCTGGTAGGGGAAGGGGTGGTAGAATGAACACCATAAGGAATTCATCTTGTTTCTGATAGAAAAACGAGGAATTTGTATAGTTCTATCCCGCAACATTAAAAACAGGAATGTTATCTATAGCAATGACACGAATTCAGACTAAAATAACTGAATTTTCACATATTTTTGTCGCTAGCAAAAAACGATGTAAATGTTCATTTTACCTGCACTATGTTGGTAAAATAAACAGCTGTTGGTGGTAAAATGAACATCATGCAAAAAACGTGAGCAAAACAAATATTTCTGAACATTTTTATTGCCTTACCGAAAATATATCCATTAATGATTGTAACCCATTCAAAGAGAATTCTAAAGGTATCAGATTTGACCTCATATCATAACGATATTCACCTCACTGAAAAACCTCAAGTCTTCCGAGCTAAAAGTTACGGCAGTTCTAATTTTCTAGTGTTTTGTTCAACTGCAGTAGACATCACATTTATTTATAGAATTAACTATATAAACGTACAAAAAGAGGTTTGTTCGATGTTTCTTAAAGGGCCCATTCACAAATTTCATAACGCTGTAGGGGGTGGGTGGGTGTCCCCATGATGTTACAGCTCATGCAAAATTAGTAAAATATTCTTACAAAAAGCGTTACGAGGGGGTGAGTGGGTGTCCAAAATAGCCATTTTTGGCGTTATGAAATTTGTGAATAAACCCAAACATTACCTGGATCCTACCAGGATCCTACCTGGATCCCGGATCCTACCAGGATCCTACCCGGATCCTACCCGGATCCTACCAGGATCCTACCCGGATCCTACCAGGATCCTACCCGGATCCTACCAGGATCCTACCCGGATCCTACCAGGATCCTACCCGGATCCTACCAGGATCCTACCCGGATCCTACCAGGATCCTACCCGGATCCTACCAGGATCCTACCCGGATCCTACCAGGATCCTACCCGGATCCTACCAGGATCCTACCCGGATCCTACCAGGATCCTACCCGGATCCTACCAGGATCCTACCCGGATCCTACCAGGATCCTACCCGGATCCTACCAGGATCCTACCCGGATCCTACCAGGATCCTACCCGGATCCTACCAGGATCCTACCCGGATCCTACCAGGATCCTACCCGGATCCTACCAGGATCCTACCCGGATCCTACCAGGATCCTACCCGGATCCTACCAGGATCCTACCCGGATCCTACCAGGATCCTACCCGGATCCTACCAGGATCCTACCCGGATCCTACCAGGATCCTACCCGGATCCTACCAGGATCCTACCCGGATCCTACCAGGATCCTACCCGGATCCTACCAGGATCCTACCCGGATCCTACCAGGATCCTACCCGGATCCTACCAGGATCCTACCCGGATCCTACCAGGATCCTACCCGGATCCTACCAGGATCCTACCCGGATCCTACCAGGATCCTACCCGGATCCTACCAGGATCCTACCCGGATCCTACCAGGATCCTACCCGGATCCTACCAGGATCCTACCCGGATCCTACCAGGATCCTACCCGGATCCTACCAGGATCCTACCCGGATCCTACCAGGATCCTACCCGGATCCTACCAGGATCCTACCCGGATCCTACAGGATCCTACCCGGATCCTACCAGGATCCTACCCGGATCCTACCAGGATCCTACCCGGATCCTACCAGGATCCTACCCGGATCCTACCAGGATCCTACCCGGATCCTACCAGGATCCTACCCGGATCCTACCAGGATCCTACCCGGATCCTACCAGGATCCTACCCGGATCCTACCAGGATCCTACCCGGATCCTACCAGGATCCTACCCGGATCCTACCAGGATCCTACCCGGATCCTACCAGGATCCTACCCGGATCCTACCAGGATCCTACCCGGATCCTACCAGGATCCTACCCGGATCCTACCAGGATCCTACCCGGATCCTACCAGGATCCTACCCGGATCCTACCAGGATCCTACCCGGATTCTACCAGGATCCTACCCGGATCCTACCCGGATCCTACCAGGATCCTAACAGGATCCTACCCGGACTAGCCGTTGTAATACCAGAAAGAAAGCTCTGCAGAGGATTCAAAATAAAATGATTCTGAAGCTTCCTCCCTGGTAGGGGAAGGGGTGGTAGAATGAACACCATAAGGAATTCATCTTGTTTCTGATAGAAAAACGAGGAATTTGTATAGTTCTATCCCGCAACATTAAAAACAGGAATGTTATCTATAGCAATGACACGAATTCAGACTAAAATAACTGAATTTTCACATATTTTTGTCGCTAGCAAAAAAAGATGTAAATGTTCATTTTACCTGCACTATGTTGGTAAAATAAACAGCTGTTGGTGGTAAAATGAACATCATGCAAAAAACGTGAGCAAAACAAATATTTCTGAACATTTTTATTGCCTTACCGAAAATATATCCATTAATGATTGTAACCCATTCAAAGAGAATTCTAAAGGTATCAGATTTGACCTCATATCATAACGATATTCACCTCACTGAAAAACCTCAAGTCTTCCGAGCTAAAAGTTACGGCAGTTCTAATTTTCTAGTGTTTTGTTCAACTGCAGTAGACATCACATTTATTTATAGAATTAACTATATAAACGTACAAAAAGAGGTTTGTTCGATGTTTCTTAAACATTACCTGGATCCTACCAGGATCCTACCCGGATCCTACCAGGATCCTACCCGGATCCTACCAGGATCCTACCCGGATCCTACCAGGATCCTACCCGGATCCTACCAGGATCCTACCCGGATCCTACCAGGATCCTACCCGGATCCTACCAGGATCCTACCCGGATCCTACCAGGATCCTACCCGGATCCTACCAGGATCCTACCCGGATCCTACCAGGATCTACCCGGATCCTACCAGGATCCTACCCGGATCCTACCAGGATCCTACCCGGATCCTACCAGGATCCTACCCGGATCCTACCAGGATCCTACCCGGATCCTACCAGGATCCTACCCGGATCCTACCAGGATCCTACCCGGATCCTACCAGGATCCTACCCGGATCCTACCAGGATCCTACCCGGATCCTACCAGGATCCTACCCGGATCCTACCAGGATCCTACCCGGATCCTACCAGGATCCTACCCGGATCCTACCCGATCCTACCAGGATCCTACCCGGATCCTACCAGGATCCTACCCGGATCCTACCAGGATCCTACCCGGATCCTACCAGGATCCTACCCGGATCCTACCAGGATCCTACCCGGATCCTACCAGATCCTACCCGGATCCTACCAGGATCCTACCCGGATCCTACCAGGATCCTACCCGGATCCTACCAGGATCCTACCCGGATCCTACCAGGATCCTACCCGGATCCTACCAGGATCCTACCCGGATCCTACCAGGATCCTACCCGGATCCTACTCGGGATCCTACCCGGATTCCTACCAGGATCCTACCCGGATCCTACCAGGATCCTACCCGGGATCCTACCAGGATCCTACCCGGATCCTACCAGGATCCTAACCCGGATCCTACCAGGATCCTATCCGGATCCTACCAGGCATCGCCTACCCGGATCCCTACCAGGATCCTACCCGCGATCCTCACCAGGCATCCTACCCGGATCCTACCAGGCATCCTACCCGGATCCCTACCAGGGATCCCTACCCGGATCCTACCAGGATCCTACCCGGATCCTACCAGGATCCTACCCGGATCCTACCAGGATCCTCCCGGATCCTACCAGGATCCTACCGGATCCTACCAGGATCCTAACCGGATCCTACCAGGATCCTACCCGGATCCTACCAGGATCCTACCCGGATCCTACCAGGATCCTACCCGGATCCTACCAGGATCCTACCGGATCCTACCAGGATCCTACCCGGATCCTACCAGGATCCTACCCGGATCCTACCAGGATCCTACCCGGATCCTACCAGGATCCTACCCGGATCCTACCAGGATCCTACCCGGATCCTACCAGGATCCTACCCGGATCCTACCAGGATCCTACCCGGATCCTACCAGGATCCTACCCGGATCCTACCAGGATCCTACCCGGATCCTACCAGGATCCTACCAGGATCCTACCCGGACCAAAGTTATATAGATCAGCAGATAAAAAGAAGTATTTAAAGATATAATAAAATAATCGAACACATTATCGTACATATGTTGTTTAAACATTGTCTAAGTATTTTGCTTGTCTGCGGTGTATGTAAGCATCATTGTTGAACATTGCTTGTGAAAAGGTCTCTAACGCAAGACTTATTCAAGCTATCAGCTTTATTACAGTTTAATTATAGATGATGAAAACATGTTGTTGAATTAACACTGTACAAAAGCTATTTTTGGAATGACAGTGATCATAAGTAATAAGGATTTCTTCAACTTTTCTTCCACAATTTAGTTATTACTCATTATAAGTCCCTGTTAGACAAACGCTGAACAAACATTTTTGAATGTTTGATGGATAACTGGTGGTTCATTTGTTGAATACACATTGTTGAGTTTATTCATAATGTTATTAATGTTTAACAGTCAAGGTGAAGTCATTGAATAAACATGTATTATATTACGTTGATCAAATGGTTTATTATTGAATAGATTCTCCATTTCTGGGCGAATAAAGCTTAAATAATAGTTTTTCTTTCCAACCAATAGCTGAATAAAACAGCTCTCAGAAACATTTCTCAAGGGAGTAATTGTTTCTTGGGAAGTTGAACAATTCTTGTGATTGAGAATTTTACTCTTAATCGGTAATAATGGTTACTACCACACTTCTGCAATCTACAACTATGTTAAAGCGCTTTTATATTACGAATTGATTGAATCCAACGCTTCCAAAGCAAACATATCTTCATTGCCGTTTTGACCCATTTAAGCATTGTTGAAAAAGTGACGAAACAAGTGTTGCTAAAAATTGTAAAAGCTTGTTATTAAATTGTGCGTCGCATATGGAACAACAGAGTCTGGATCAAGAGAAACAGCTCATCTTCAATTATTATAGAGGGGCTCTTAGACAACCAAACTAAATTATCAACCAACGTTGCTTCATCTTTGGTTCTATTTGTTATTAAAATGCCATGAAAGTGAGGAACAAAAGCACTGCTAAGAATATATGCAACATTTGATCATCACTTTATACAACTTATACTTTTGTTCAACTACCACGGCTGCTGTAAAGCTTCAGTTAGGCAGGCAAGTTTATTAATCGCCTACAATTGTTTCTTGGGCTATGCCCTCCGCTGTGTTCATTATGCGCACTATTGAGAATTAAGTTGCGACGCGGCGAAGTTGGTCAAAAATTTAACTTCGCACGTTGGTTAACCCATTTTCTAACGCGAAGCAGTATATATTTAGGTTAATTGAGGTTAAGTAAATTGAAAATGGGTTTTGTCTTATAAGCAGATAAAATCAAGTCATCTGTTAAAAATCTGAACTGATACAGCAATAAATTTGTTTTACCAAATTAGGATAAAAGTGTTGTCTAACACACAAAACCTAGATATAAGAAATGAATGTAATATTTGGAATGATACTAATAAAGAATTGAAAAAAGATTAAAATATGACGTATCGTCTTCAATTGGAACTTAAATAATAATGATTTTGAATATGCAAAAATAATTTGGATCACGCAAGTATGATCTAAAACAATCATAATTTGAAAGCATGAATGTATTTTGCACCATATTTGAACTGAATGAGAACAAACAACAATTTTGTTCTAGTGCCTCATGTCCTTCAGTTTCGAAGAGCTTGATATTTGTAATTTTGCCACGAGGGTTTCAAAACATATTTATTTCCCATGCATTACATTGCTCATGATATCGAACGTGCAATAAAAAATACGAATTTTGAACGTTCAGAACATTATCGTAAAATGTGTTATTTGTTATTATATATGAAAGAGGTTTTTGATGGACGTCTTACACACTAAGTATAACTCTAGCCACTCTTGTAAATGTTGCAAATGCTTTGAATTAGCAATAAAATAAAAACATTCATTGATTTTCAAATTTACATAAATTGAGACATTTAAGATTGTGTCCGGTATTGGAGACCAACTTGCAGGATTGGTCAGTTTACAAGTTTGGGTTACAAGATCGCATAAAATCAATATGTGTTTATTATTAATTTAGCGGCTTAGGTCTCATTCATTTTTTTCTTGATAGATTCACCGCAAAATATGGCCCATTTGTTACGTACATATAAACATTCCTATTTTGCCCCAATTAATGCAGCTTATTCTGGTTCGACAATTGAAACATGTTCATTTCTTTCACTATCATCGTTAACCTTATCTGTATTTATATTTGCTATGATATGTTCCAAATGAAATCCAAATTCGAATGGTAATAATGAGTTTGATTTCGAATGATTGGATATCCTTGAACAAGAGTCATGGCATTTCGGCTCTCATTGTTTATTTCTCCCCCAAATTTTCGACATATAATTAAATCTGCAGCATTGAAGTCTTCCCCATCTTGCGAACAATTCAATTTATTCCTACGTACATCTGTTTGCTAAATCGTTTCAACAGATTTTGTTTCATTGATTCCGCATCGCATGTATGGAAACATCCAAGTGTGTATGTATAGACATTGATGACATATTGACTTCCGCACACTTTAAGTAATGAATTTTCAATATATAATATAATGCTGAGTATTAATTCATGGTAATGACATTATTGAACTGCATTAACCCGTATCTGCCCAGCAAATGGAAAAATAGTTCAAAATACTGCAATTTCGACCATTTTTGAAGGGTTGGTTTCGTTTTAGTTCCAATTTAGTAGTTATTTATACCACAAACTGGTCACAGTGGTTCATCTCGAACAGAACAGTAGCAATTCAATCATTGAGATGTCTAGTTTTTCGAAAACCTTTAGAAGTTTACAAGTTGCAAATGTCTACCGGTTCGTAATTATTCCGGTAGGTCACTGGGTCAGATCGGATAAAAATGACCCGATCTTCTATTTTATCAGAATTTACCCACCTAATTGGTGAAAATCTGACACCAACTCAACTCAATAGTTTCAAATAAGAATGTTATGTGAGAACTAAATTTGGCAGTTGGGCCAGCTATGGTCTTTTGATTTTTTTTTAGTTCATTATCGACCTCAGTGGAACCGGTCCCAACCCACCGTTCTGCAGTGAGTCCTGGCTTAGTAATAAGGGTCTGTGAACCAAGTGGACCCCAGATAACCGTAGCGGTAAACGCGCAGCTATTCAGCAAGACCAAGCTGAGGGTCGTGGGTTCGAATGGCACCGGTCGAGGATCTTTTCGGGTTGGAAATTTTCTCGACCTCCCAGGGCATAAAGTATCATCGTACCTGCAACACGATATACGCCTGCAAAAATGGTCATTGGCATAGTAAGCTCTCAGTTAATAATTGTGGAAGTGCTCATAAAAACACTAAGCTGAGAAGCAGGCTCTGTCCCAGTGGGGACGTAACGCCAGAAAGAAGAAGAAGAACCATGCGGAGATTTTAAATATAAACTTTTGTAATAAACTATGATCTACTTTTATGAAATCTCACTTTCTTGAGCAATTATTGTAATATTTTTTGGTATTGTGTATTATACATCTTCACCTATTTTGGTGCATTGAAGTAGATTGCACCTATTACACTTTCAGTGCTATAAATACTGCATGGTCTAGGTTCAGACAGGAAAATTTCTCTGACTGTAGACTTATTAACACATTGTTTTAATCTTTCTTTCAAGGATATAAAAATTACCACGCCCTGTAACCTACTTTTAATTTTCGTACAACTGTTTTATAACTGTAACTAATGTTATGCATGTGCAAACAAAGTGTTGTGATAATATTGACACGAGTCTGCAGAATTTAAAAATTTCAGAAAACCTAAAAAAGAAAACCATGGTCATTGCCTCCCAAGTGTTCTTAGTGTTTTTTATTCCACAAGGTATCTCAAAGGATTTCTACAAACAATATAAATCTCTGGTTCCTTACGGTTTTCAACGATACCCAAAAAAGGTTGAGGGGAGTTTCTGAGATTTTTTGGGGCTTGACAGAACGTTTTTAACAGACACCAAGAGGTTTGTCAGTTGTTCTTAAGCGGTTCCCAGAGGTTATCAATGGTTATCGAAGAGTTCCCAGGAGTACCTACGGTTGTGTTCAGAATAATAGTAGCGAAAGCCGATTTTCATACAAAATGCTCAACTTTGGCATGCTGTAACTTTGATACCCTATGAGCAATCGGCATGAAATTTTGACAGAGAACTACAAATATGCTCAATTTCATTATTACAAAATTTGAATATTTCCACACTCCGGCTAAAAAGTTAAGCACCAGGTGAAATCGCTCAAAATAATAGTAGTTTAAGATATGCTCGATAAAAGTTCAGATGGTTCAGGGAAATATTTCAATTCTAATACCTTTATTAATTTATTTATTCACCGTCTTTGACTACACGTCACACAGACTGAAAACTTAATATTATGTACTTTACTTAAATTCTATTTCTTATCCTATTAACAAAAACATTTTTTGACACATTGAAATCATTCGTTCGCCGACGAATAAATCCAAGAGCGGATAAGGCGTTGGCCGCGATAACCCCTATTTGTTCGTTGAATTTAAGCTTTTCGTTGATGATAACGCCCAAGTCGCAGATAGACGTCACCCTTTGCAGAAGAACCAAAAACGGTTTTGCCGCTGCACCTACTGAAGGAAATAACCTCACACCTGGTACCGTTGACGCGCATTCCATTATCACCGCACCATGTCAGCAGCGTATTAACATCCTCTTAAAGTGCTACACAGTCCTGCTGTGAAAATATTGTACGGTACATCTTCAGCAAATGAGAGAACGAACGACGACAGTAGAAGACTTAAGTCGTTTACAAATATGTTGAATAGCAACGGTTCAAGAACGCTATCCTGAGGTACGACCAATGTGATGGCAAACGATCGAGATCTCGCAGCGTTGATCACCACGTATGCGGATTGGTCTGATAAATACGAACGTAGCCACTCTATGATCCAATCCGGAAATCCGATATGCTTCATTTTATTGATGATTGTAACATGTGGAACGGTGTCAAAAGCCTTTGCGAAATCGATATAAACGGAATCAACTTGCTTGCTCCTATTCACGAGATAGTGTGGTAACGTAGGACATGTGATTTGTGGACCTGCGCCTAATGAAGCCATGTTGAGTGTTGGGGACGATCGGAACTGCTACATTGTACAATATGCTATGCACCATTTTTTAAAATATGTTGCTCATGCAGCACAGAATAGAAACGCCACGATAGTTAGAGACAGAACTACAATTCCCAGATTTGTGAATAGGGACAATCCAAGCCTGTTTCTACAATGCTGGAATTGTCGTCTCACTGAGAGAACGATTGAATATTTTGGTGATAGGCTCAGCTAACGTAGTAGAGTAATTCCTTAACAGAGAGGGGGCGTCTGTGCCTTGGCCTTTCGAAACATCGAGTTCGTTGATAGCTTCTAATACTTCGTTGCAGGAAAACTGGATAACAGGAAGCGAGATGTCGATTGTTAGGATGTGAGCGAAACAATCACGACGGGGAACAGGTGCTGCTCTGCTGAATACACTTTCAAAGTGACGCGAACAAATCAGCGGCTTCTGGCGTACTAGCGTACTGATGATGCGAGTAGTGCCTTTTTGTTTATTCACAAAGTCCGAGAATAATGAAGGATTTTGTTTCACGTTATTCTGGATCGTGTTGACATAGTTTTCGTAAGAAGATAGTAAGAGTTCTTTGTATGCAATCTCCACATCATGCTTCACCTTCGAATTTTGTCAAGAAGAACCGTTTTTGTGCCTTTCTTAAGATGTTTCGCAGATTCCTCAATTCAGCACTCCACCAGCGCTTGCTGAATGTTGAAGTGAATTTTCGCCATTTTCGGGGAACGTGGTCGTTGAAAATCCCATACAGTTTGACGTAGAAGCTGATTAGGGTTTCATCCACACTGCCGCACTGTAAAACAGCATTCCAGTCAATGGCGGCAAGTGCTTCGTTCAGCTGGTCGTAATCACAAGCATTAAAATGGAAATTCCAAATAAAGTCTTCAGGTTCAGATATCAACTCCTCACATTCGTCATAGATTAAAAAAAAGGGCATATGATGGTTGTCAATGGTTAAAAGTGGGATAGGTGGAGGAATGAGGTCAAGATATTCCGGCAGACTAACAAATGCCAAGTCTAGCAACCTGTCGTTGATGTTTACGAGATTGTTAACTTGTTGAAGACCGATTGCAAACATGGCCAGTCCCAGGTTCAGAGGAAATGTTTGATGAAATGTACCTGTTCATAGCGTCATCCAATTTCCAACGCAGATTGAGGAGGTTGAAGTCACCAAGCGAAAGAATGATATCCGTTTTGGACGAGATGTTCGCAATGTGTTCAACCGCACTTGCGTGAGTAGAGAATAATGTACTTTAATCCAATGTGATATTTTTCATTTTTTTGACTTTAGTCAATTTGAAGACATAGAAACCACAGAAATTGCAATATGTAAAAGTGTAGCAAAATTCGAATCTCTTGTTATAGGCGATAATAGTAAACTTTTAATCCGTCTTCAACATATGAGGAAATAATATGAGGATTTTGGGGGCCTTCCTTAGCCGAGTGGTTATAGTTCGCGGCTACAAAGCAAAGCCATGCTGAAGGTGTCTGGGTTCGATTTCAGGTCGGTCCAGAATATTCCTTCACAGGGCATAAGAGTATCATTGTACTTGACACCATTGTGCGATTTTTCCATTGTGACACCATTGTGTAGTTTTCCAGAAAACTATTCCATTCGCCAGAAAGTACCATTCCCCAAACACCAATTCTGCGAATGCCAGGGCACTGATTATCCCGTTTTCGCAGGGGGTTTATTTCCCCGAAAAGTTTTTGGTACTCATAATTGTCATAACTTTATGATGATTCATATGATATGCACCCTTCGTTTTTCATCAGCTGTTCTTTAAAGATTCACCGAACTCAGCATTTTTGTTTTCTTTATTGTTCTTTCTAGTTCACCACTCTGTCACTGAAGATTGTATTTTATCCATTTTGAACTGCATCTATTTTGAGGCCGTCCATTAACCACGTGGTCGATTGAAGGGATAGAGGGGGGGATGTTTCTGTCCAAAGACTACGACCCGTACGGGTCATTCTGGGGAATGGATTGCGGGGAAAAGTGTCATTCGGGTAGCTGGCGTTCGTGGAAATTACATTTGAAGGAGCGACATTTGGATAAAAGTAGCACAATCAGTTTTTACATATTTGAGTTACTTAAATTGTAGTACCGTAAAACTGGGTAACTTTGATAATGCGGGTAACTTTGATAGTGCGTAACCCACCACATACTAAACGAAATATCATAATTTCTGTTAATCAGTTAAGCAAAACGAATGCAAAACTAAAGAATATCAGTATGACACTTCATGTAAGAGCGGTTTTCATTTGAATCAAGAACATTTTAGGCTTTTTATACGAATTTAAAAAATTTACCCAATTTTAGCATTTTCGAAACGTTTACAAACAATCTGTTCTACGATCACTATGTGATGTAGTTTTGAATAGTTGGCCACTTATCTTTGACAACCTAATTATCATAGAACTTGAATACGGTCTCAAATCTCTTAGCGAAAAGCATTTTCACAAACTGGGACCATTTTTGTAATCTAAGTCAGAAATTTCCATATAACGTTAAACGCCTAGAGGTATGCAATGCCCTACAAAACTCGCATAATCTGAGATAACGCCCTAAAAGCCATTGGTAACCACCTGTGTAGCTCGTTGTTTCTGAGTAAATGAATGAATAAGCATCCAAACCAACACCACTGGCAGGTAGAGAATTATCCTTTCTTCATCATAGAGTTGTTAAATAACGTATAAATCCATTCAAATACTCAGAAATAACGAGCTACACACATGGTTACCAATGGCTTTTAGGGCGAGATCATAAGTTATGCGAGAAATGTTCGTTATTCATTCAATTTTGTTCGAATCATACTCCATTATCAAAGTTACCCCAAAACAGAAAACCAACTTTCGATTATATGAAAAATTATGTATCCATTCAAAATAAATCTTTTGCCAATTTATCGACTACAATCGATAGCTAAGATGCCAGTACTTGTTTTAAAAAATATAAATTGTAAATCTTTGAAACAGCATGCAAAAATATTCAAGTTTTCTTTGAAAAAACTATCAAAGTTACCCCGTTTTACGGTACCGTAAAACAGGGTAACTTTGATAGGTTTTTGGATATTTGAATATTTCTGCATTCTGTCTTAAAGATTTTTATTTTATACTTTTAAAACAAGTACTGGTATTTCAGTTATCAATTGCAGGTGAAAGATTGCAGAACGATTAATTTTGAATGAACCGACAATTTTTCATATAATCAAAAGTCTATTTTCGGTTTTGGAATAACTTTGATAATGGTTATGGAAACACATAAAAATCGACAACCAAACTACTGTTTGGCGCCATTGCAGTTAGAACTTGATTGGGGAATGTAAATAGAGAACGTGGATTAGATTTCGTTCGTAAAATAACTGAATTTATAGGATAATTTACACCAAAATACCATTATAAGTATGTATGAATTGGTATATATTTTTTGAAAAAATATTGATTGATGTTTACGTTTTGACATTGAATTCAACATAAAGCAAACGTTTTTGGAATATAAAAATGTATATTTCGAACAAAACCAAAAGAATTGCTTAGAGCAAATAGGACGTTGCATACATCTAGGCGTTTAACATTTTATGGAAATCTCTGACTTCGATTGCAAAAATGGCCCTAATTTGAAGAAATGATTATCGCTAAGAGATTTGAGACTGTATTCTTGTTCTACTATAACTGGGATGTCAGAAAAAGTCGACGAATTCTATTAAATTTCATCAAATAGTGATCGTAGAACAGATTGTTTGTAGGGGTTTCAAAAATGCTGATTTTTTATATTTATTTATGCTCTTTACTTTTGCATTCGTTTTGCTTAACTGATTAGCAGAAATTATGTTGTTTCGTTTAGTACGTTGTGAGTCCCCTACTATGAAAGTTATTCGCATTATCAAAGTTACCCTATTTTAAGGTACATGGAAAAGTATTCAAAAAAAGTTATATTCTTATAAATTCTACAACTGTCTTGTTTGCCTTAAACGTGGAGGCATTAATGACTTTATTGAACAGATGGCGCAAATAGTTGCAACGTATATCAAAATTTCGTAAATATCTCCTTGTTAGAATCTACATGTCGAAATATGAAAAACCCCAAAGCCTTTCGGGTGATGGACCAGTGCTGTAGCCAGAAGGGGCTCTGAAAGGGTCGATTTTGTACGAATATAATATTATTGAGTAATTTGAAAATTTGAAAAAAAGATTTTTTGAGTATTTATTATGATACTAATGAACATAATTGACATTAACATATGTTCAAAATGTATTTTTATGCCATAGGCGTAACTAGCATGGAATATGGACTCCAAAACAAATTGGGTTTTATAAGAATAGTATACTAAGAAGAAACCCATCCCGATTGCGCCTATGGCATGGAAAAAATACATCTCAAACATACATTAATGTCAATTCTGTTCTCTACTATCACAATAAATACTGAAAAAAAAAAATCAATTAGCTCAATAATATTATATTCGTACAAAATCGACCCTTTCAGAGCCCCTCCTGGCTACAACACTGGTCCATCACCCGAAAGGCTTTGGGGTTTTTCATATTTCGACATGTAGAATCTAACAAAAATAGTCCGGTTGAAAACCCCGTGTAACACCATCGTGACCTTCCCTTGTTAGATCAGCTCTACCGTACAATCACTTGTATGCAGGCTTGATAGAAACTCCTCTGCGATGCATAGAGGAGGTGATTTTGCCGTTTTTCTGAGGAGAAAAAAATAAACTCAAAATTTTCAACACAGATCCTCAAGCGGTTCGAGTGAGAGTGCAAAAAAATGCGAGGATTTTTTCAGGTACTCGCTCTCCCTTGTTGCGATGCTCACCATCACTCACACTTCAAAACGAACTCTTGAGTCTGCCGCCCTAACAGACAGTCCTCGGGGAGTTGTGAGAGCACCCTTTTTTGATGGAATTTTACTCTGTTGTGTTTTGTGCTGCATTTTTCTCGCTCATTTTTCTTTGCCTCTCTGCTTACCATTTTTTCGCTCCCTCGCAAAGAGGCAAAGGCAGCACGCTGCTCTAGAGTATGTCACCGAACTCTGATGATGTTGAGGAGAATTATCAAGCCTGCGTATGCATGCGCCTTGGACAGCAGCCCTGTGTCATAGGTGGCTATGATGCGCTGAGTTGCTACCACCAAGCTATGTCGAACAAATACAAAGCAGTATTGCATGATCTACTTCAGATAGTTAAAACATTAACTTTCTGAATTTTAATCATGATACAACCTTCTACAATACTGTTCGCTATGGTAACAAGCAGTGATTTTAACATTCTGGGTCCAATTGAACGCGATCAACAATTTTTCTGAACCAAACAGTAGATGATGTGCTGTTTTTCATATGTTTGAGCTGAAAATTCTATATCAACTGCAATTCAAATGCGCCAGCTCATGGAACGACCAAATGAACTCAATTTTTTAGATTATCAATAACACTGCGGAACACGTTTTTGTCTCCAGCACCAAAATACCGCTATTCACTTAATTAAGGGTTGCTGAATCCATTGCTGTTTTCAGAAATATCTTAGCACGTCTAGTTTTTTAGATATTTGCTGTTGAAAATGCAAAACATGACTATTTTAGCCAACTTGCATGCAAGTTTGCCAGCTTGTAAGGTAATATATTGGCTTAATTTGCCACAGAATTCAAACTTTATGTGTACAACAATACTTATCATCAAATATTGTAATACTTTCGATGCGGAAAAGTTATTTTTTGATGGTTTACAGAATTGTTGTATTTTGCCATATAGAAGAAACGAAGAATTTTGTATGGAGACTGCAAGCAGGTTAGAAAAATCGGTTTAATCGAAATTTAATCGCGCAATTTCAATCAAATTATGTCTAAAATGAAGGTTCAAATTCTATTTTGCATGTTTGGTGGATTAGATTACAAAAAAGTTTAATAAATTGTACTTTAAATTTCATGTAAACAATAATAAAACCAGTATTTTATACAACTTTGACGACCTGTAGCTAAAAATTGTGACGTGCTGGAACATTTCTGAGCATGGCACCAGATTCAGCAACCCCAAATCTACTAGAGACACATAATTTGATCCTTGAGACACGCAAAAATGTCATTTTTGTTACGCTGTGTAATAATCAAATATACGTTGCAATTATTATTGATAAGATATTATAGCATGAGATTATATATTAGGTATTAAACTGGCCCAGCTTAGTTTGGGAGAAAAATAAAGTTGTACGTTTCCACGGGCACCCTCAGGATTATTCCTTTCCGTAAATATCTCATGATCTAGTCCTTGAGAAGCAACAAAATTTCAAAGAACAGTTCATGATGAAATGAAGGGAGAATCTATTGTGAAGTCTTCCAAACCATATTTCCCTTCTTCTTCTTCTTCTTTCTGGCGTTACGTCCCCACTGGGACAGAGCCTGCTTCTCAGCTTAGTGTTCTTATGAGCACTTCCATAGTTATTCACTGAGAGCTTACTATGCCAATGACCATTTTTGCACGTGGACATCGTGTGGCAGGTACGAAGATACTCTTATGCCCTGGGAAGTCGAGAAAATTTCCAACCCGAAAAGATCCTCGATCGGTGGGATTCGAACCCACGACCCTCAGCTTGTTCAATGCTGAATAGCTGCGCGTTTACCGCTACGGCTATCTGGGCCCCATTTTTTCATATTTCCCTGTACAACTTATATTAAAAACATTTTTTATCCGTCATGCTGAATATCACATCTTTACATCAGTAAACAGTATCTCTCATACATAGTGGAGCAGCTTTTAATGAAGGAAATTGCTATTCTATTGTGTACTTTTTTCCTTCTAGTTCTACGCTCCCTCCACTGTCTGTTCAATTCATATTGATAAAAATACAAAGGTAGATGTTTAGCATTGAATGTCCGAGAAGTCGATTTTTTTTAACCCCATGGAAGTCATTTGCACCTAGTCCAAGAATTATAATTCTAGAACTACACTACCCAAAACTGATATTCGAAGCTTGCTTACTAAGCCAACTGGAGATAGTCTCCGAGAGACCATAATCTCGCAAATTTGTTAACGCTCAGACTTGACTATTCCTCCTACAACTGCAAACTTTATTTTTCTAAAAAAAATTAAAAAATCTAGAGGCTAACCCATTCTGGGGAATGGTTTTCTGGCGAAAAGTACATTCTGGCGAATGGTTTTCTGGCAAATATCGCACAATCACTTGACACACGATATACTGTTTCGCGTTGAAAAATGGGTTAACCAACGTGCAAAATTCGATTTTTGACCAACTTCGCCACGTCGCAACTCAATTCTCAATAGTGCGTATAATGCACATGGCGGAGAGCATAGATGCGCACCATAGTGAAAAGATGCGCGACGCAGCAAAGATGGTCAAAACTCAAACTTCGCACGATGGTTCACCCATTTTTAGTCGCGAAGCAGTAGGGTAGAAGCACCGGTTTTGGCCATACGCCAGTTGTAGCCGTAGTGGATTATACACCGGTTTACGTAGCCAATAAACATGAAACCTTTTGTGTTCAGTAGATCTCATTCACATTATAGAGCGATCACCATTCTTAACGCAGCCCATAAAGAGCATTCCCAGATCATCTTCCGCCGTCTATCGCCACTGGCAAGCAGATTTGAGGGAAGTTATCAAGCCGGTTTTGTGGACGGGCGATCGACGACAGAACAAATCTTTATGTTGCGGCAGATCCTCCAAAAGTGTCGCGAATATCAAGTCCCTACGCACCACCTATTCATCGATTTCAAAGCGGCCTATGATACCATCGACCGCGAAGAGCTATGGAAGATTATGGACGAGAATGATTTTCCATGGAAACTGAGTAGACTGATCAAAGCAACGATGGATAGGTAGTGTACAGTGCTGTGCGAAGATATCGGGTGCATTATCGGACCCGTTTGAAACACGCAAAGGGCTTCGACAAGGCAATGGTCTTTCCTGCCTCCTATTCAATATTGCGCTAGAAGGTGTTATGAAACGGGCGGGCTTCAACATGCGGGGCACGATCTTCAATAAATCCAGCCAGTTCATCTGCTTTGCTGACGACGTGGACATTTTCGGAAGAACGTTCCAGGTGGTTTCTGAACAGTATACCAGGCTGAAACGTGAAGCAGATCGGGTTGGATTGAAGGTAAATACGTCGAAGACGAAATATCTGCTGGCTGGAGGAACCGAGCGCGATAGAGCTCGCATTGGCAGACGCGTGATGATCGACGGGGATAAGTTCGAGGTGGTGGACGAATTTGTCTACCTCGGATCATTGATAACGTCGGATAACAACTGCAGCAAGGAAATTCGAAGACGTATCATTTCCGGAAGTCGTGCTTACTACGGACTCCACAAGACCTTGCGGTCTTCTAAACTTCACTTCCGTACTAAGTGTACCATGTACAAGACGCTGATAAGACCGGTAGTCCTCTACGGGCATGAAACGTGGACAATGCTCGAAGAGAACCTGCAAGCGCTAGGAGTTTTTGAACGACGTGTGCTTAGGACGATCTTCGGCGGAGTATGTGAGAACGGCGTATGAAGGAGAAGAATGAACCACGAGCTTGCGCAACTCTACGATGAACCCAGTATCCAGAAAGTCACCAAAGCTGGAAGGGTACGATGGGCGGGACACGTTGTGAGAATGCCGGACAATAATCCCGCAAAAATGGTGTTCACCTCAAATCCGGCCGGTACAAGACGAAGGGGAGCGCAACGAGCTAGGTGGTTTGACCAAGTGGAGCAGGATTTTGGAATGTTGGGGCGATCAAGAAATTGGAGGATAGCAGCCATGGACCGAGTTAGTTGGCGTAACATTGTGGCGCAGGTCATGTCTTGAAGGACGTAGAGCCAGCAAAAGTAAAGTAAGTAAGCTATAATCATTTACACGTCCAAATGGATTCAAAACATAAGGAAAGCAATTCATTTTCCTTATAATTTTAACTCCCATACTCCAATTTAGGCCACTCTCATAAGAAATCAATGTGATTGGCCAATTTAGGAACCGAATTTAAATCTCTGGCCAAAACTGGTTCTGGTGGCCTATATTGACCAACGAGATTTTCAAAGCAAAAACATGGGTTTGCCTCAGTTGATTGGAAGCTTGCCTTTGACATATTTGTAGTATAAATACGGCATCCCACATATTTTTTATTGACATTCTCTCTTAGGCTAGCTAAAACCGGTGCTTTTACCCTATATACGATTGCGAAAATAGCTACTTTGGATAAGGAGCTGAGAAGCAGGCTCTGTCGCAGTGAGGACCTAATGCAGAAGAATATGAGGAAATTGCAATGAACATAAGAGCCAGTGTCAAACCAAAAATTTGAGACAAAAATCGTTGCAATTTTCTATTCTCACGGTAAGTCGTAAGGTTAATCACATCAAAAGAAAAACATGGGCAGTTCAATATTTGACGACTTACCCTATGTTTTATTAGTTAGTAAGCTATGTTAAGTATATATAGAATATTTTTTGGCCTACAAGCAGGTGATTTCCACCCGCTGTAAAAATATTAAACTGCTGCAAAAATGGAATGTAACATGTTTAAATGTTGAAATAGCTTCCTTCAGTTATATCACATAAGGATCATAGTATTTCCAAACAAATAACACCTAGGTATATGAAATGAATGTTATGTTAAAAATTATGCTAATGAAGAAAAAATAAGAAGCCAAATCTATCAATATCTCCTTATTGAATCTAGTTTTTTTTTTAATATTTAAAATCATCTTGCTTAATTTGGAAGATCCTTCTAAATAATAATTATTATGATTACCTACTATGGAAGTTCTTTTGCTAAACCTAAATGATTCAGGTTGTTTCATTCAAATTTAACATATTCGAATAAGTAGAAACTGATGTGTTCCATGTCAACTATTATAGATATTAGCAAAATTATGCACATCAACCAATATCGATATGCTGCTGTCTTAGCCTATCGTAAAAATTCAAACTAAGGCACAACCACACATTTCCGACCGCGCGACACGTTCTTTTATATGGACGCAACCCACGGATGAAGCCAAGATGAAAAGAGATGAGAAAAAATGAATGAGATTTCAGTGCGCCGTTGTGTTTCAAAGCGTTAAGTCAGGTCTAATTGATTCATGCTGCTCGAACGGAAGTTTGAACAAATTTAAAAGTTGCGAAACCGAATATTTGATACCTATTCAACGTTGTTGGTGGAAAGTTGAGAGGGCATAGTTCGATTGTCAAGTGTTGAAAGTAAGTGACGAGAAATATTATATGTGTAATCAAAAAGCATGCAGAAGAAGTAAACTATAGTTGAAAATAAATCAATTTTGGATTGGAAAACTGGAGTATATATAGAGTATTCTACATTATGCTTATAGGAAATTAATAAAACGTTATCCTGATCATAAATGCGCGCATTTCTAGCATTAAGCTACTTAGGCTATTTGCTCCGGTAATATGTTTATGTGAGTGACATGAACGGTGTGAACTAGAGTAACATCTGCCAGTGCTATATGACAACAGTACTGTTGTAACTAAACTATTGTGTTTTTGGTATGTATATGGTAATAATTGGATTATTAAACAGTGTCTTTTTACAAAACCGAAGCTTTCATTTGAAAATACCATAAAGTCTGTGAGTATAACACGTAAAAAGTTTCAGATGTTCAAACGGCTGCATACGCGCTAAGCCCTAAGAGTAGAGGGATAAGGAGAACAAAATCAAAACCGTTTTCAACGTGATTCTTTAATACCCACATAAATAACTAAGCGCCCACGCGTTTCGTACCTGTACGACTTCTTTCTTCAATATTGTGATACCAACGGTGGGTTTCTTTTATTTGGTTCAGTATGTGGGAAATATACAGAGATAAAACTGGAGTTTCTTTTCGAGTTTTATGTATCGTCGGGCGCTTAGTGCTTAAAAACATGTTCAGGGTTATCCATTGTGATATACGGCGTCGTCTGACAAAATTATAAAATTATGCCGCGCCGCGGTAAATTTGTCGATCGTCCGGAAAGCATAACGATCCAAGAGGTTTCCGTGAATAGTTGGGATGAAAATCTTTTTTAAATGTTTTGCTTTGTCAGGAGCGAACCTTTTGATATGTTACAGGGAAACTTCGATCGTTTGTTTGGGACCCCAATATATTTCCGATTCAAAATCATACGATCAGACTTTATTTGCGCCGAAGAGAGGCATGAAGTGCTCAAATCTCACATTATTGCATCAACTCATATCAAACATATTTTTTCTTCAAGTTTTGTAAAGTTTTCAATTTAACATGTATATTCTTTTTCTTGGCATTACGTCCTCACTGGGACAAAGCTTGCTTCTCCGCTTAGCAGAGCACTTCCACAATTATTATTAACTAAGAGTTTTTTTTGTCAAAGTTGCCATTTTCGCATTCGCATATCGTGTGGCAAGTACGATGATACACTATGCCCAGCGAAGTCAAGAAAATTTACGAAAAGATCTTGAACCGACCGGGAACCTTCAGCAGCCGTGGACGATAACCATTCGGCTAACGATCTACAAATTATAATCAATCTCATATTGTTTAACTTTTTTTTATCGTACCTAAATGAGAAAAATAATTACAAATAGTTTTTTAAACGAAAACTGAAAACAGATAAATTTGAATTTTATTTTCTTAGAGTCTTAGACTAAACCCAAAAAAGTTAATAGAGCATTGCTAAATAAACTTTCTTTTCCAACTGGGACAGAGCATTCTTCTCAGCTTATTGTTGATATGAGCACTTCCACAGTTATTAACTGAGAGCTTTCTTAACCAATTGTTCATTTTTTTCATGTGTAAATCGTGTTAGGTACGAAGATACTCTATGCCCTGGGAGTTCGTTTTACGAGAAGATTCTCAACTCGAACCCACGACCCTCAGCTTGATCTTGCTAAATAGCTGCGCATTTACCGCTACGGCTAGCTGGGCTCCCCTAACCGCAATCCAGGACTGGGAATGGTGGCTCTCCCCACTACAGTAGTTTGAAAGCGCGAAAATCAATCAAATATGTTGGGTGCATGAATTGTCTAAATCAGTTGTGTCATCACAGGCTGCACGCTGTATTTTAACCAGAAGATTATAAAAATCTGCAGATTATATGAATCGAGGCGCACTCTACGTCTGAACCAGCAGATTATAAAAATTGAATATACATCGGATTTTTTCTCGCTGTGCAATTAATTAATTGGGACAAAAAACTAAAATCACTTCCTTAGGGGGTCCAAAATACGACCGTTACCCTACATCGGATTTTTTCTCGTTAGAAATCAGTATTCGGTCCATATTTTCACAATCCGAAGGTTTCAAAATATTCTATCGATAAAATTTTGATTTTTTCCACTTTTAGTTAGTTTTTATATCAAAATATATGGAGATCGGGTTTTGTGACGATTTTCTGCTCATGCAAAATTCACCGATAGAATATTTTAAAACCTTCCGATTGTGAAAATATGGACCGAATACTGTTATCTAACGAGAAAAAATCCGATGTACCTATATTCAATTTTTATAATCTGCTGGTTCAGATATAGCGTGGGCTGTAAATGGGGGATGTTCAAAGGAGAATAGAGCATTTTCCCACAGTAATTTTGGGTTGCCCTTAGCAATGTTCAAGTCATTTTGCCTATAGCAGCGATAGCCAATATTAACCCATTGTCTATATATAGTCAACACTCAATATCGAGTTAGAGAACCATAGTAAAAGTTGCTTTTAATGGCTACCTCTATGGTCCCTTGGATCACAGCTGCACTGGTTTTGTGTTCTATATTAGAATATTTTAAACTCGATTATCGCTTCAATATTGAGTTATAGAGAGTTTACTGTAATAGTAGAAATGATTTATTCTGATAGATGTTTTTGTGCATCATTCCAAGATAAACACTACTATACAAGTATTCCTGAATAAAAAAAAAACAAGATCTTTTGTAGTTCCACTGATATGTTAAATATATATATATTTTTTAAGTACATAAAACAAAGAATTCAGTGCACACGCAAGGTATACTTTGAATGAAATATACTGCATAATCGTATTAATCGTAGATTTTCATGCACAGTTCGAAAGCTTGCTCAAAAAGTTGTCTAAGAAAAAAAATGAAATACAAATTCATATTTTATTTCGAATAAATGTGAGGACTACACTGTAAAAAAAAATTCGATTACGATATTCAATTTTTGCCGAAACTTTACACATCCCATATTTTTTTCCTCACAGGCTAACAAAACAACAACAAGAGTATTTATGTAGGTATGTGAACTAAAGGATCGTAAAGAATGTAGCTACACATATTCGCACCTTTTTCCTTTGGGCCTTTTTGATTTTTTTTAATATATTTATCAAATCCCTTTAATGTGGCGTCGTCCGATAGATTTTGCTCACGGTTTCGCGCGTGTTTTCGTCGCCGGAGAATTTTTTTTTCCTGTTTTGGAGCGTCTTGCTGGGTAGTGCTTCACGAAGCCCAAGCAGGACAGTTCGGTTTTGCGTCGTCCGATAGATTTTGCTCCCGGGTTCGCGCGTGTTTTCGTCGCCGTAGATTTTTTTTCTTTCCAGTTTTGGAGGGTCTTGCTGGGTAGTGCTTCGCGAAGCCCAAGCAGGACAGTTCGGTTTTGCGTCGTCCAATAGATTTTGCTCACGGTTTCGCGCGTGTTTTCGTCGCCGGAGATTTTTTTTCCGGTTTTGGAGCGTCTTGCTGGGTAGTGCTTCGTGAAGCCCAAGCAGGACAGTTCGGTTTTGCGTCGTCCGATAGATTTTGCTCACGGTTTCGCGCGTGGTTTCGTCGCCGATCTTCTTTTTTTCTTTTTCCTGTTTTGGAGCGTCTTGCTGGGTAGGTGTTTGGGAAGGCCCAAGCAAGACGGTTTGTTTTCGAGACGCCAAGAAGTTTTGCTGTCAGTGTCAGTTTTGTGTTCAGTCGAGTATGGATTACCAACTGGTGAGTTCGTTTCATGCTTATGATAACACATTTTTTCTTGAAAGCGTAACAAACTTTGTATGGTTCGTCACTATAAGTGTCGGCATTATGCTTTTTTCTTATACAATTTCAATATACACATATTTTTCTCTTTTTGACATTATTAAAAATTATCTTTTGAATTGTTCGACATTGTGAATGTTGACGTATTTTTTAAAACTTCTACCATATCGAGACAAAATGCACAGTAATAATCATATGTAATTTTCAAACAAACTATGTATGGTTCGTCACTACAAATGTCGGTATTATTCCTGTTTCATATAATTTAAAATATATGCATGTAATTTTCAGTTTTCGTCATTGATAAACTAGTCTTTTGAATTGTTCGACATTGTGGATGTTGACGTATTTTTTATCAAAAACTTCTCGAGACGAATATACAAAACTAGCTTTAAATATAAGTCGTATATTCTCCCCTTGTCCATGGATCGCATCACCGACCAGAGGTGACTCCCAGATCTTTTCCTCCCTCACTAATAAACACCCTTCCCGTGGTGATTGTGGAGATGCAGAGGTATTCTCGGTCTCTAGAAGCAACAATCATTACACCCTAACATTCCATCCCCATCCCAACTGACTGTAAGGACTTGGCCGGCGCCATTATTGATCAATAATATTAGATCTGCTAAAATTGCACTTCGAGAGTAAGCGGAAACTCCCATCTCTTATTCATTTGGATCCCAGTGCAATTCTTACCAGTTCCGATCAATCACGGAGTAACAACCATTGACATGTACAGTCAGTCTATGCTATGCTATATTTATCAAATCCCTTTAATAATTAATTATCGCAAAATAGTTCATAACATCATTACCTGAGACGAGATGTGACCACTGCACATTGGTCCACGGAACGAAATTAAGTGGAATAAATTAATAACTTGAAAAATATAAGAGATAGGGTTTTGGTGTCTTCTGAACATTTGTTTGTCTGGTCAAGGCGCGTTATATGCAAAAGTGTCCTAAGCGCCAAATTTCATAGCTTTCGAAATTCGCTCTCAAACTTTTTTATTTCAAAAGATAACGCAACAAAATATTCTACAATATTGAAGATTATAGAAAATATGAAAACTTTGTAGAACATCATTTTTTTCTGTATCTGATAGTTTTAGAGATATAGGTAACTTTAGAACTTTATGGTCAAAAATCGGTTTTTCCTTAATACTAACGAAAATATCAGGCCTACTATGTTCTGAAGAGTTTTAGATATGAGCAAAATACACATTTTCTCTGAAGACGTCATACCTCTAAAATTTTCATATGAAAAGATATAAGCGTTTTTGTAGTTTTTTCACCCACTTTTCCAAGCGTAACATTTCAAAATGGCGCAAGTGAAATCAAAAACTTTTCCCGTTACTTGAATAAGCATATCTTAAAGTGCATTTTAAGAAAATTTGGTGATAGGTTTTTTTAATTTTCTCTAATAAATGTGTTTTGAATTATCCCTTAATTTTACTTAGAAAACAGATTTTTTCAACTTCTTGAGATTCTTATTCAATTACAGTCGAATATTTTGTAATACATTCATAAATACTGAATCATTCTTAGCATGAACAAGAAGTTTGTAGATGTTTATCATGCCTATTTTTATTCATATCGTTAATAGTTACAGAAATATTCGTTCTTTGCCATAAAATATCGTCAATGGAAGGAAAAATCGACAAATTTAAATGAAGTCCTGCCAATATAAGCTGAAGCTTTCACTAGATTGGACAATGCAAATGCAGTTACATTCCCTTTTTAAGTTTGTATAAGTGTTTTTTTGAACTAGACAATACTTATTTATGTCAATTACATACACTCGGCCTCCGTATGAATAGAACATTGGAAAATAAACCTTTGATCAAAATCTCAAACATATTAAAAATTACTTATTTAATTTCTTATTAATTTTACGTTTAAATATAACCTTTACTAATCCCTCATTTAAGGTGATTATAGAACGAAGCCACACCTCAAATTTTCAAGAGCACAAGAGTTGAGAGCCAAACAGCGCTCCACGTTGAAAATGTATCCCATTGCTGGTCACCATCAGCAAGGAAGTAATTTGATTGATTTTCAACGCGAACTGTTGTCAGATTCTCCTGTCTTGTGCTCTTGAAAATTCGAAGTTTGGTTTCGTTTTATAATCACCTTAAGCGGGGCATACATATATATTTTTTGTAGCTTTGAACTCATTTTTAATAAGTAGATAAAAAACCAAATTGAGTTAAATGGTATTGTACTATAGTATTCCACTAGCGTTTGTATCCTTTGACAGATACACATATTTTGACCTCAACTGCCGTCTTCAGTGTCGTGTACTAGACTCGACTAGTCGAATTAAATGGAGCAGTACTAAATTTGGTTTTCTATCTATTTATAGGTATTCCACTGAACAGTTCGAATATTTATTATCATTTTCAATATTTCTTTCTAATATGACCGTTACAAGCAAATAATGATAGAGTTTGAATATTTTTGAGCTTATATGATCAAAAAGTGCAATGAAATTTTCAAAACTCACTTTTCATTACTAATAAATAATTTATAAAACGTGACATCATAAGTGTGGTTGAAGTGCATGTTTGCGAATTTAAGTGCGGGATAATGTCGTTTATTGTATAAACTGTATTTAACCGACATTAAAAGAAGCAATTTTATTTATAGTTCCACTCATATGTATTAGAGAAGTGGGACAGGATCAAAATAGCAATGTATTTTCTCATATATACAATTTTTACACCATTCAGCCAAAATCGAATCAGTAATTTATTGATAAATGATCGTGAATGTACAAATTATTTATTAAATTTTTAATTTTATATACAAATGATAAAATTACACGTCCGCATCAGATCATTAATTTACACGTCCGCATCAGATGCACCGAATACACCATAAGGGTTAGATGACACACACGGTATGGGACGATTTAAATATGACGTCCATCGTTTTTCGGGATTTCCGGACCACCCTCCCTCCTCTGACACACTTTTTTCAATACCGCAATTGATGGACGTCATTTTTGGATGACCCTTATGCTATCACACTTTGAAGGAGCGTGCATATGCAATATGTATAATTTGGACCGCATTTGTGGCGTTACCATGAAACTTAGTGTAAACAGAATTCTTTAATGAAAAGTCAAGGTAATTAAAAGGCCGAACTTTTTTGTAAAGTTAAATTATTACCGATATTTATAAAAAATTGGCATGATAAACATCTACAATATTCTTGTTCACGCTAAAAATCATTCATTTTTTATGAATATATAATAAAATATTCGACTGTAATTGCATAAGTATCTCCAGACGTCGAAAAAAAAAATGTTTTCTAAGTAAAATTAAGGGATAATTCAAAACACATTCATTAGAGAAAATCAAAAAAACCTATCACCAAATTTTCTTAAAATGCACTTTAAGATATGCTTATTCAAGTAACGGGAAAAGTTTTTGATTTCACTTGCGCCATTTTGAAATGTTACGCTTGGAAAAGTGGGTGAAAAAACTACAAAAACGCTTATATCTTTTCATATGAAAATTTTAGAGGTATGACGTCTTCAGAGAAAATGTGTATTTTACTCATATCTAAAACTCTTCAGAACATAGTAGGCCTGAAAAATTGATATTTTCGTTAGTATTGGGGAAAAACCGATTTTTGACCATAAAGTACTAAAGTTACCTATATCTCTAAAACTATCAGATATAGAAAAAAATGATGTTCTACAAAGTTTTCATATTTTCTATAATCTTCAATATTGTAGAACATTTTGTTGCGCTATATTTTGAAATAAAAAAGTTTGAGAGCGAATTTTGAAAGCTATGAAATTTGGCGCTTAGGACACTTTTGCATATAACGCGCCTTGACCAGACAAACAAATGTTCAGAAGACACCAAAACCCTATCTCTTATATTTTTCAAGTTATTAATTTATTCCACTTAATTTCGTTCCGTGGACCAATGTGAACTGGCTCCTCCTCTTCTTCTTCTTCTAATCTTTATGTTGGCAGAAATCTTAAGCACATCGCTGAAAATTGAAAAGAAGAGAGAATAAAGAAGCACAGAAGAAGTTGATGTAACCATACAATAATCCGTTTCGACAACGCTGGTCGGCGGACCAATCAGAGACTGGTACGACTTGGCCCTACTTTCAGATACGTGTTGTCGAGTCTCTGTCTAAGATCATTATTATGTTAGTTCTAATATTTTATGATTTTCGCAACGTAAATCGCAAAGTTGGCCTTAATGCATCATTTGTATCAAAACTCATTATTTCGCTAAAAGGTCCTACTCGAAAGTTTGTCTCAAAAACCTGTGTTTTGGAAACAAAACATCAAATTTTTATCACAAAACTCAGGAATATGACATGAGTTGGCAAACATATTTTTGGAAGCCAGACTATATGGAAAATGCCCATAGTGAATAGGCATGAGTTTCACTGGATTTGATGACAGTGATTTGCTTCGCTTGGCTACTGTAGTTTGAATCTAATGACTTTTCCCAACTCCGCCGCAATCACAAATCTCATTTCAGCAATCACGCGTCTTTTCTCGGAAGATCTTCTCATTAATTGAACTTTATGGCACCATTATAATTTTTAATACTTTCATAATTGAGAATATCAGATCAAACCAAATTTTTGGCACACGGTATCTAGTCAGATGATACACATCCCTGTATTCAACACCTTTGACCATTGTTATTTTTTTTCAGTCAACTGTTAATAGGAACCATTGTATTTTGTTGTTAAAAAATGTGTAGAAATAAATGTTAAATGTAGTCAGTAAACTATTTCTGAGCACATTTTAAGAATGTCTGTAGTATTTTATTGAAAAAAAAACTTAGAATTGTTGTAAAAAGAACCACTGAGGCTAGGGTGGGATTATGAATATGTTGTTATTTAGTTTAAATTATCACCTATATGGATTCGCATTATGCGTTTTACACTGTGACTACGGTTAGGATAGCTCAGATCTATTTTCAGCATAACAGAACAGCAACGATCAATCTTTGCAGACTCATGCAAAATGGTACAGTCCAAGTGGCGCTAGTTCAAAAACCTTACTCTCGTAATTTTTGTTTTTGCTACTTCCAGTAAACATGAAATGGGGAACTCTCGTGCATGCGTGCTCGTAATAAAGCAATTGTTGCTGCACTCATTTCTGAGTTAAAAATCAGAGATGTATGTGCTGTCACAATTGATGTTTCTGTTGGTAACATCAATGGGAAATACGTCTATAGTTCGGTTTATTTACCACATGATGATTTCAAACGAGTTGTCGACCTGCGATTCAAAAATTGGGTATTTTCGGATGCCCCAAGGGAAATCTTATCACCACTTTTGTGGAATCTCGTACCAGATACGCTATTGAGGCAACTCAATAATTGCGGTTTTCCAACTTATGGATTTGCCGACGACTATCTAGCTTTGATAGTTGGTATGTACAGAAGCACCCTATTATTTATTTAGTTGGTGTTACATCAATTAATTTGATAAAACCTCGTTAACGATGTTACGCCAATTTACTCGGTCCGTGGCTGTGTCTCTCCAACTTCGATTTTGGCCCACGTTCTCCAGATCTTGTTGCACCTGATCAAGCCACCTCGCTCGCTGTGCTCCCCGCCTTCTTGTGCCAACCGGATTCGACGCGAACACCATCTTTGCAGGATTGTTGTCCGGTAGTCTTGCAACATGCTCTGCCCAGCGCACCCTTCCGGCTTTCGCAACCTTCTGGATACTGGGTTCGCCGTAGAGTCTAGCGAGCTCGTGGTTCATTCTCCGCCGCCACACACCGTTCTCCTGCTCTCCGCCAAAGATCGTCCTAAGCACCCTTCGTTCGAACACTCCAAGTGCTTGCAGGTCCTCTTCCAGCATAGTCCATGCTTCATGTCCATAGAGGACCACCGGTCTTATAAGCGTTTTGTACATGGTACATTTGGTGCGGGGGTGAATCTTTCTCGACCGCAGCTTCTTCTGGAGCCCATTGTAGGCGCGACTTCCACTGATGATGCGTCTCCGTATTTCACGACTAACGTTGTTATCAGCCGTTAACAAGGATCCGAGGTAGACGAAATCATCAACCACCTCAAAAGTATCCCCGTCTATCGTAACAATGCTTCCCAGGCGGGCTCTGTCACGCTCGGTTCCGCCTATCAGCATGTACTTTGTTTTTGACGCATTCACCACCAGGCCGACTTTTGTCGCTTCACGTTTCAGGCGGGTGTACAGGTCTGCCACCGTTTCAAATGTTCTGCCGACAATATCCATATCATCCGCGAAGCAAACAAATTGGCTGGATATTGCGAAAATCGTACCTCGGTTATTGAACCCGGGTCTTCGCATGACACCTTCTAGCGCGATGTTGAACAGCAGGCACGAAAGTCCATCACCCTGTCGAAGTCCCCGGCGGGATTCGAACGAACTGGAATGTTCGCCCGAAATCTTCACGCTATTCTGCACACCGTCCATCGTTGCTCTTATTAGTCTTGTGAGCTTCCCGGGAAAACTGTACTCGTCCATGATTTTCCATAGCTCTTCGCGGTCGATGCTATAAGCCGCCTTGAAATCGATGAACAGGTGATGCGTTGGGACTTGGTATTCACGGCATTTCTGAAGGATTTGCCGTACAGTGAAGATTTGGTCCGTTGTCGAGCGGCCGTTGATGAAACCAGCTTGATAACTTCCCACAAACTCATTTGTTATTGGTGATAGACGACGGAAGATAATCTGGGATAGCACTTTGTAGGCGGCATTCAGGATAGTGATCGCACGATAGTTTTCACATTCCAGTTTGTCGCCCTTCTTGTAGATGGGGTATATGACCCCTTGCTTCCACTCCTCCGGCAGCTGTTCCGTTTCCCAGATTCTGGCAATCAGCCGGTGCAGACAGGCGGCCAACCTCTCCGGGCCCATTTTGATGAGTTCAGCTCCAATACCATCCTTACCAGCGGCCTTGTTATTCTTGAGCTGGTTGATGACATCCTTAACTTCCCTCAATGTGGGGGCAGGTTGGTTTCCTTCATCCGCCGTGCTGACGTAGTCACTTCCTCCGCTGTCGTGACCGTCGGCGCCTGTGTTCTCCGTGCCATTCAGGTGTTCATCGTAGTGCTGCTTCCACCTTTCAATCACCTCACGTCCGTCCGTCAAGATGCTTCCGTCCTTATCCCTACACATTTCGGCTCGCGGCACGAAGCCTTTTCGGGATGCGTTAAGCTTCTCGTAGAACTTTCGCGTTTCTTGTGAACGATGCAGCTGTTCCATTTCTTTACATTCCGCTTCTTCCAGGCGGCGCTTTTTGTCCCGGAATAGGCACCCTATTCGACCTGATACAAAGTGCTTTCAGGTAGTCGTATTCATTATTTCAAATAGATTTACACAACAGTTGTTTGACCGATATTGGCGTATGGATGTCTTGTGTGGTGACAAAAAGCCGAAGTGTGAACAATCCAACTAAAATTGGGCCATCTCCAAAGGATGTGCTTGACGGCGATGTCATGTGTGTTCTCTACGACTCCCACAGCAGCGCTCGAGGCTCTTTTTGTCTTTGAGCCACTACACATACATCTTAAACAAGAAGCATTTTCTTGCTCTTACCGTTTATGGGTACTGGAACTACGGGGGTAAAATTCAGTGAGTCATAGATCTACATACATTTCGTTGTTTCCACTTTTGGTGAATTGGGACAAAACTGTCCTTGCTCTTAATCTCTTAATTGCTTGTCACTTTCCTTACTGGACATTTACCACACAATTACCTTCACGGGAAGAGTTGACGCCTGGCTATTTGGAAAGAAGTTTGTCAAACAATATAATATGTTACACTAATAGCTCCCTTCTTGAAGGAAGAGTTGATGCTCGTGAGCTAAGGCTGAATCAGTTTCATTCACTTGGTACACACTGCACCGTTTTTCAGGCAGGAATGTGTGGAGTGCAATCAGCACTTCAACAGCACATAATGGGTAAAGAACACATTCCAGCGTAACGCGACACCACGAGAAGCCGACTTTCATTAACAAATGAGGCCTGTTCTCGGAAATGTGTTATATTTTGCATACTAAATGTACTTGATGTTGTTACATTCATTTTCAAAGTTAACACTATATTTTGGGCATAATGCGTTCTGCATGATTTTTCTGAAAATAATTTTCTTATTCAATTCGAAATGCGAAAATGGCAACTTTGGCAAAGAAAGCTCTCAGTTAATAACTGTGGAAGTGCTTATAAGAACACTAAGCTGAGAAGCAGGCTCTGTCCCAGTGGGGACGTAATGCCAAGAAAGAAGAAGAAGTGGAGTAATTTGATCCGATATCGGCCAAAATTATTTAACTGTTTCTGTGAAGCTTTTTGAGGATGTCATGCTTAGTAAAAGCGTGGATGGCACTTGGGATCACCATGTAAATTTGACTTCATTCTTTGAAATACTATTTAGATGTTTCTGTGTTTTTTTTTAAAATGTTTCCCGTACAATACCTTCGAATAGCAGAGCGAATAATCTTGAATTCTCACACATGGTAGAGTGATTGAATTTGTATGTTAAATAAAATTATGTAAACCTTTCAACGATGTTCTTTGAAAAGTATGCTCTCAGCGAAGTAGATAAGCAGACGTTTATGGTTGTCAGAACTAGCCGAAATTCAATTTAGGGTTGCGTTTAGGGTGTAGGTGTTTAGGATTTACTAATGGTGCTCTGAAGGATACGGACTGAAGGATGTCGCACTGGGGTGTTATCGAACCTGATATTAGGGCAATAATATTTCAACGTATACATATGGTTGTGCTTATTCTACGAGTGGCGTGAGGTGACCATTGTCGGTGTCGTATAGCGAGGTGACAATTCTCGACTCGAGTGAAGTGACTCTTCATTTGATTTACACGCCGAGTCACTTCACTCGAGTCGAGAATTGTCACCTCGCTATACGACACCGACAATTGTCACCTCACGCCACTCGTAGAATTAACCCAATAGTATTTTGAAGATTATGTTTTAGCAAAATTGTTAAGGACGTTTATGGTCTCAAAATAGTGATCTAAATATCATGAAATTGTGTCGCACAGGTGAGTTATTAGATCAGATTATTAGGGGAAACTGTGAATACGTTTTGACCCATAAAATGTCAGGATGATCCTACAATTTTTAAAACGCTCGTTCCTAGCATGGACTTAAGTAGCCACTACAGTTCCTTCCGAATGATCCGCAAAATTGGACCCACGGTGCTCCCCTGACCGTTATTATCAGAAAAAAATCTCCATCAAATCTGTGCTCACCAGTCGTTTTTTATAGCTATGCTGCATGTCTGGGCAAAATTTCAAAAAATCGTAGGGCCCGTTTTGAAGTTACGCCCTTTTGATTGTTTAAGTCCAAAAAATCAAAGGAATTCTGGGCTATTTAAACAGGTTTTTATTTGCCGTGATTATCAGAGGAAATATACCATTAATGTTTTATTCAAAGTTTGCTTATTTGGTTATTTGTAAATTATGACAAGAAATGCCATACTATTACTCGTTTTTCTTAACTGATTTCCAGAAATTATGTTATTTTGTTTAGTATGTTGTGAGTCTGCCACTATCAAAATTACTCGCATTATCAATTATACGACAAACACAAAAAAAGTAGATGACATATTGCTGTTTTCACCCAAAGTTGGGCCGTCACGAAAGTGTGCAAGCTCGTTCAAAGTGTGATAGGAGCTCAGAGCGAATTATGCTGGTATCTTCGGTGCACTTATTCCTTGTAAGGACTGTTCATTTTATAAAGTGGACACTTTGTGCATGCTGTATCTTTTTAATTTATCAATGAAATTTCAATCGGTTTTCTGTACATCATTCGAATAGTATTGTACATTTTTGTGATAATAAAAATTCTCCCAAATAATTAAATTTCACACGAATATGGAACAACGAATAGAACGGTCGATTTTTGGAGGTTATCAAAATCAATAATTGTTAGAAATTGGCTGGAAAATTCTACAATTTATATTTTTTATTTTCAAAAAAGGCTTGTTTTTCGAAAGCGTCATCAATCAGAAGCCTGATGGAAAAAATCAAATTGTTTTTGGAACAACAGTTTTACAAATATGATAAAATAATTTTCCCCTGTATTTTTTAGAGAAAACTGTTTAAAATTTGAAGGGAACTGATATGAGCAGAATTTTTTGATTGAAAGTACGTCCTGACGGAAGTGATAATATAGTATTGATATGAAAAATAACTTACGCCTTCATAGAGTTACTTATTAAATCCCCAGGTGACATTTAAAGCGCAAAATTGGCAACACTGCTGTAATAAAATCGATTTTATTTGCTGTAGATCCATATATATATGTATATATATATATATATATATATATATATATATATATATATATATATATATATATATATATATATATGCGTACACGATTTTTAAAGTATGAGACTTTTTAACTAACATACACAGTAAAATTTGCGCTTAAGACTATGGTTAAACGCACGATTTAGCTCTCGTTTGTACAAATACACAAATACAGTTTCTTTAGTAAACCAAACCAGTTTTGAATACGCTTTTTACTTTTTTTTTGCTGGGAGTAAAAGGATGGTGTATCAGCAAATTTGGTCATAAATGGGTAAATCACTAAAGTTACCTAATGTCAGAAAATGGTGGAATATAATTGATTTTTTTTTTTTTAAGCTATGCCTTCAGTATAATAGTAAAGAATACAAATATACAATCTGTTCATAAAAATTAGGATTTTTGTATTGCGAAAAATAATGTTAAACTTTGACAAACAGCTTTTCTTAGGAGTTTTTGGAAAAACTATTTAGCTCTTCAACCAAAAGCATTTTCTAAAATCTTATATTTTTATAGCATTGTAGAATAATAGTTGAACGATGCACAGAAAACCGATTTCGATTTTATCAATAAAAATAAAAAAGATATAGCATAAACAAAGTGTCCACTTTATAAAATGAACAGTCCTTAGTTCAGTGGTCACCAAACTGCGGCCCTCGAGAGCATTTTGTGCGGCCCGTGAACGGATCGAATGTTAATGTCAAGTGACCCCCAAGTATTATGGATACGGCAGAAATAAAGACAAACATCTTTTACATTTTTTTTTTAATATCCAAGTGTCGCTACTAATATTTGAATAGTGCGCTGTGTTCTTAAACATCGTAAGAATGCAGAATCGCCACACATAAAACTGATTTCAAAAAACGGCGGGTGAGGCGCGACGCGAGTCACACTGGCACGATCCGGTTCGGTGGTGGCGCGACAATAGTAAATTCTTGATGACACTATTTTAATTTTTCCACGCTTGAACGAAGTTACACAAAATTAAGTACGATTCGCACAAAATTGAGCTTTTCTCAATTACACATCATGTGTGTAAATCAAAAAATTCTGAAAAAAACCTTCTCCTTTGTTAATTTATTTTGCTTTTCCGCAAAGTATATGACACAGGAAGATTAGGGGTCATGCACAAATTACGTCACGCTCCAAGGGGGGGAGGGGGTCAACCCAAGCGTGACAAGCCTTACAAAAATTTCAGAGGGCTCATACAAAAAACGTGACAAAGGGGGGGGGGAGGGGGTCTAAAAAGTTGAAATTTAGCGTGACATAATTTGTGTACCATCCCTTATTCGCAATATGAGGTATCTCAATGTGACAAGCATAATTTGTTAAAATGAAGCATAAAAATGCACAAAATCGAAACTTACTCACGTATGTGGTGGTCCAGAAAAGCCCGATTTTGTGTATTTTTTTCTAAGAGATTCCGTTCCTGAAAACGATTATGAAAATCACGTCCTATTTGTTTGCTTATCTACATTTACAACATTCACATTCAATGTATCATGAAATAATGCGGCATCGACTATATTTATCAGCTCAGAAATAGTTCGAACTCTTTCTAACATTTCAAGGTTCATTAAATCTTGTAACTTTTCCAAAAAGGCAGCAGGCTACGAGCTTCGTAATTTCTTCTCATTTCTAAATATTTCTCCACTTCGCAGTAACTTCAACATTCATCTTTTATCGTGTTTATATTTTTTAAGTCGTTAAAATATATCAACACATAACTTGCGCCCCGCATCGTGATTTGAATGCATTGGAGTGGCCCGCCTAGTTAGTTAGGTTGAGGAACACTGCCTTAGTTCAAGGAACAAGGCCACCGAATACGTCGAGATGATCCGACGAAAACGTGCACTTTTATCACATTTTTCCTGCACTCTACAACTTGCGTGATTGTCCAATTTGGGGTGAATTAATATTGTACTAAATGTAAAATAAGCGAAATCTTTATTACCAATAGCCAATATTTTTTAATTATATTGATCAGTGAGAGTTTTGTTGATATAGAATAAAATACCTTTGGATACTATATCTATAATAAGTTGGCTTTCTGCTTTGTAATTTCAGCAATCGAACAACATGAGGAAAATTTTACTATTGTTTTGCATAGCATGGTTTTCAAATGAAGGATTATCATTATCACTCGATCCAGGTAAGCATGAATGTAGATATAAATTGTTTTACACTAAGTGATTTTATATTTTCTAGTTGCTTCCAACGAACTTGAAACGCATATAAAAAATGATTTCATCATTTCTCTCAGGCATATCAGGTAACTAATTAATGAAAACTACATAATAATTAGAATATAATTTATTGGAATTTGTTTTTGAAGGCCTCGAAGAAAGTTTCGTTTATCGATAGAGGCACTGTTTATGATCGATTTCCCCACAGCAAAGAACAAGTTTTCATTCTATTTAGACCGCAAAGGCAAACGAGGTAAATTATTTCAGTTCAATCGTCTATGTAAAAAAAATACTCATGCTTTATAATTCGATACAGTAACTGTGGATATTAACTCAAATGCCAATACATATTCTAAGTACCTTGAAATTCCTGGAATGAATGAGACAACTACTATTCGATCATTGGCTATCTTGTTTAGTCACAACTCGTTGGTACTCTTCATAGACTGCAAAGAAGGAGCGAGATTAGATTTAGACATCGATATATCGAAACTGTACCTGAACCAGGATGATCCTAATGTGAAACTAGTAAGTGCTACATCGTGACGCTACGAATAAACGAAATTTACATTCTCATTTGTATAACAATGTTGAATTAATTCTACGCTTATACAGTTTAGGGAACGCAAATACCCACTACATTTGGATTCATCTGTTGAAAATGCACTCTCTAGGACAAGTTGTCAGAATTTGCTTAAACGAAAGCATACCAAAAAAACCGGATCTGCTGAAAAACTTCTTAAAAACAAGAAATCGGTCTACGAACAAGGTAAGCTATTTATGATGACTCATGTCGTGTTCATGGGTCACTATTAGCAATAATCGTGACTATTAGTCATTCTGTCTGTATGTAATTCAGACGGAATGACTCTTCTAAAAACAAATTGCAAGATTTATCGTCTATTATTTGGAAAAAAAAAACAAAATCTAATCAATTTATCACTAATAAACAGTGAAATATATATTGTAATAATGAACAATAATATATTCGAAATATTGCAATGAAAACGGCATATGAGCCAAGCTATTTGAACCATTTTACAAATTTTAGGCTGTTATATAGAAAATCCAAATTTCTATAAATGGGACAGTTATGCTTAAAAAAGCATTTTGAAAAAAATCACATAGTACTATTCTTCTTGTGTTCTAATAATCGCTCTACTTTATTTTTTTTTTCTTCTAATATTCCTTTTTTCGTCTTGCAATTTAAATATTGCGGAACATATTATTCAATATTCTGGAATATACTAACTATGAGATTGTTCCTCAATTTCTATGCAATTTGTACTACGCAAATCAACTAATAAATGTTGTCGGTTAACTGTTATCTACCTACCAATATTCTCATAACAGCATAATTTTAATTTTAGTGGAAGACGGCGTATCCTATGAACGGAATAAAAAACGAGATGTGCGAAATTGGTATCGGGGAAATGACAAATATCGAGAGGAACGCTTCGATGTAAGAAATACCAATACAAGAGGAGACATACCGATCATGCATGGCGACTGTGATGGTACGTATAGTGATACAGATAGACAATGACATTGCAGGATCTTAATGGTTTCTCCACAGAAAATCTTGCCAGGTCACTCAATGAACTAATTCAAATGGTCCGGGAACTGCGTGAGGAGGTCAGAAGACAACGGGAAGAAATTCAGCAGCTTAGAAGTTTGATTGAGAACTGCGCGAGTTGCCAAAAAGCTCCAGAACCTATGCGAGAAAGTTGCCAACACAACAATCCATGTTTCCCAGGTATTATCAATTGAATAAAAATGTGAGTCATTTCATGCCAACTGTCTATAGCACGTGTAATCGGCCATCATGGTTAAAGGCCAATTTTTATGCCAATCGGACTACCCCTCGGCCCATACAATTATCACACATGATTGAAAATTTGGCAATCCATAATTTTGTCTACTTCCTTAAATTTATATCTGCGAAACAAATCAACGTATAGAAAAGTGCCCTTCAGCATTTTTGAAGAAAATCGTTTGGGAAAATCAGAAACACATATAACTGTATGGATACAGTGTTGTCGATAGATTTACTTCAATTCCAATTTAATCAGATTTTTCATCACATGAGTAATTATTTATCTCAGAAATGAAAATTCAATCGTATTTTTAGAACTGCTTTTGTATTATTTTATAAACAAACAGTACCAAGCATTTCACAGTGGTGCCAATTTACCATTTTTATCAATATTAAGAAAATAATAAACTTAGAAAACTTCAAGTCAAATTAAGAGCGACTGTAACTTTAACATGTGTTTGAATCAGGGTGGGTGTACGGTAGGGTGCGGCTTATTTTTCAAAAGTTCTCAAAACCAAAAATTCGTGTGCTCTACTGAATTCAAATCACATTAAAAAAGAAACCTCAAAAGCTGAGCCAAAAATATTAACATTTAGAGGTGGCGCAAGCGTCTTGCAGTTGAATTTTCAGGTTATAAAAAATGACCTTCAGTGAAGTACACATAACTTTGTTATTTTTCAACCGATTTTAAAACTTTTAGCATCAATACCTTCAAAATTAAATTTGTAAAAACTTTGTTGAACACCAATTTTGTCTAAAATCAAAACAAGTTTTAGTTAAAAGTAATTTATTCCAAATTTTTCCTCATTTTACTAAAAATTTCAACTTTGTTTGACCATAACTTCTTGATTACTCAACCGATTCCAAATCTTTTTACATGCTTTTGAAGCAAATTCAATTATTTTCAAACTTTTCATACATCACATTTCACTAAAAAAATGTCTTGACCAAGTTATTCAGTAAAAACTGCACAAAAACATGATTTTTCAACGAAAAATGCCAGTTTTGTCAAATCTTTGGCAGTTAAATATTGTCTCTTGAGCTGAAACTGATTTTTCTCATTTGGTAAACCTTTGGGAAGGACTTTGCAACAATTTTTAAATAATTTTGAAACAAAATTATGTTTGCATATGTTAAAAAATATATGCACTATTCAACTCGTAATTAAGGCAAAATGCTTTATATATTTAGGTTTTATAGAAAAAATGCTATTTCCGGCAAAAAAACTTAAATAATCCAAAGAAATTTGATTTTTTCATTGAAAAATCATGTTTTTGGGTAGTTTTTGTTGAATACCTAAGTCAAAATTATTTTTTAGAAAAAAGTGTTGTATGTACAGTTTGAAAACAACTAAATTTGCTTCAAAAGCATGTAAAAAGAATCGGAATCGATTGAGTTTTAATGAAGTTATGGTCAAACAAAAATGATTTTTTTAGTGAAATGAGGGAAAATTTGGATAAAAGTATTTTTAATTAAGACAAGATTAGATTTTAGACAAATTCGATGTTCTACAAAATTTTTATAAATTTAATTTGAAAGAAAATGGCGCTAAAACTTTTGAAATCGGTTGAAAAATAACAAAGTTATGTTTACTTCACTGCAGGTCATTTTTTATAACTTGAAAATTCACCTTCAACACGCTTGCGCCACCTCTAAATGTTAATATTTTTGGCTCAGATTTTGAGGTTTCTCTTTTAATGTGATTTGAATTCAGTGGAGCACACGAATGTTTGGTTTTGAGAACTTTTGAAAAATAAGCCGCACCCTAGTGTACGGGTGTCAATTGCGAACAAAGTTCGCCTAACAAACATCTCTCACGGGCCAAGCTAGGCAACGAACGCTGATGCTTTTCAACTCTCAACAAATGGGATGTCTAACAGCGTTATGACCTACACTAATACACTCATAAAACATGAACAGTAGGCGTACCTCGTTGCGTATACCCCCCCTGGTTTGAATGGATTAAGTTTTGAGATCCACTATTACAAAAAAAAAACGCGAAATACGACTATACCGTAAGGACGCCATTCACCGCTCATGCTCCATTCACCGCTCATTGTATTATTTTGAAAAATCTGAACAAATTTTCGCAATAAAAGTCATCAACATGTATTAGTATACCAGAAAGGATTGTATCAGAATGAAATTCATATGATTTAATTTTATATACTATTAATAAAACAAAATTTTAGGCTGTTTAAGGCGGTAAACATGAGTTGAACAATGATTTTATTATGGCAGATCGAAAAATGCTTCTAAGCTGCCACGCTTTAATATGTTGTTGTACTATAGTACAAAGATAACAACCAGCTAATGAAAGTAAATTAATTCCAACTAGTTGTGTACATAGAGCCTCATACTTAGGATGAGCGGTGAATGGCGCCCTACACATGTATCATTGGCATACAAGTTAATCGGTACCATTATACGTTGTTCACATTACAACTTCTTTCCTACAAAAACAAATGTTTTATCTTGCGTCAAGCGCAAAAAGTTGCAAAAAATATCGAAAAACCAATTTTTGACAGCATTTAATGTGTTGAAATGCTGTTAAATGAGCGGTGAATGGCGTCCTTACGGTACAATGAAACAAATAATATTAATTTTTAGACACGATTCAATTATTGATACATATCATACTTTATTAAAACTATCATATCAGAAAACACTGCTGTCTCAAGTTAATTTAGATTATTTGGCTATTTTAATAATAAGTCGATTACAAAATAATGCTGACTTAATGTCTATACTTGTTAAGCTCCTAAACAGCCCAGAATACTTTAACTTTGAATTGAGTCATAAAGTTTTCGTCAGAAGGCAATATTAAAAATTTTGACTTTTCAACGATAAAATGCAATTTTTCAGGTCCTTGGAAAGTCAAGTATTTTTTATAGGGAAATGTCTGATCAATAAAAATATTAAAGCCAAAATAAATCTTGTTGGATGAAGTTTAAGTTTAATTTTTTTTAAATAGAAAATGGCAGCACAGTACGAAAAAAAGTTGTCTTTTTGTTCGCATTTTTTTATAATTTCAGGTTTCATGTTTTTGAACTTAAAAGTAACAATACTACATCCAAATTTTTTTCACTCTTTTCTTTTCGAAAACGGTTTTCGGAAAAGTCATTAGGAAGAGTGATACCATGGGCCGAGAAGTAGTCCGATTGGCATAAAAATAGGTCTTTCGCATATATCATGTAAATTGAAGTTTGGCCAAAATTTGGTCAGAATCCGTGATAGTAAATTACGCGTTTGTAGTTTTTTGGTAAGCTAGTGTGAAATGAACTATATTCAAGGTAAACATTTTAATAACTTTTCTGTTCTACAGGTGTACATTGCTACGATACTCAATCCGGTATGAGGTGTGGACACTGTCCTCGAGGATATGTAGGAGATGGCATTACCTGCAAACCGGGAGTAACTTGTGCTGAAAGACCTTGTTTCTCGTAATTATCCATCAATTCTTATTACTTGCCAATGTCAGATATTAAAAATTCAATGGACTACAACATTAATATGCCTGTGAAATTGCTAAGTATTTTTAAACAACGAAAATAATCGCTAGCCAAACAGTTTCGAATGGTTAGCAAAGTCATTTATGAGATTTTTTTGATTTGGGGATTTCGATTTGTGACCCAAGGTAATTAAGTATTAAAATATTTATACACATGACCTATATTATGTAATATGCACATTTTGGAGGCACAAAGGTAATTGCAAATATTAAAACATGAATTTAATAAAACAATATTTTACACATAAGACTTTTGTTTTATACAGCCACACAAATATCATAGTTCATATAAATGTAGAAAAAAAATCTAACAACGGAGCTGTACCTATCAGTATAGTAGACAAAGTGAATGTTAACATCTTCTTGTTCTCTAATATAATTTATAATTTAACGCGCAAAATTCTCAATAATTTGATTCTCAGTTGCGGAAATACTTTTTATGTGTGGTGGCTGTGTTTATTACTATTAATGAAGTTTCTCAGGTTGATATCCTATTCTTTCAGACAATGTTATACAGTAATTTGTCTGAACAAATTTGATGTTGGTGATTATAATTCACATCGTTGAACATCTGAATAAATTCGATTGATTTATCCTGTATATAATGGTGTCATGGCAAACCAATAGCGTGAAAAAACTACTTTACCTGCAAGGAGACAATTTAAATTGAGGCTCGTTGGGCATAGAATTTATGAAATCCAAAATAGTAGAGGAGAGCGATTTAACGCGCAATTCTAATATATTGAAGCCTTATGCAAGTTCATGAAAAGAGCAGATTAGCAATATTATTTTAAGACTATATCGTCTATCAGTCGCGCCGTATGCACCTGCAAAATGTATTCAAATTGTTTTCGGGTAATGAAACATTTGTTTTTTTTTCTATTCCAAATTGCTTTTTTTTTGCGTATTCTGTTTTATAGATACAAATATTGTTGTTAGGTTTGATACATTAAAACTTATAAAATTTTCGAATTTTTTGTATCTACAAGAATAAGAACACTTTGAATGAATCAGACACTTTCTTGTAATCCAATGATAGTAACAAAAATGTCTTGAAAGGTTCTTTGGCTTGAAGGTGCTTGTAAGTTCGTTTCATCCAAAATTCAAATTTACATTTTAAAATGTAATAACGGTTCAATAATTAATCAGCTCCAACTAATCCTTACAGTAATCTTCATGTGCTATGTTCCTAACACTACCTAAATTGTCCTATTAATCTTAGATAAACTGATGTGTAACTGACAACATAACTTGTCCTAGTTAATAAAATTATAATCAATCGAGATTCACATTAACTATTGCTGCTTATCATGTTGGAAATTCGCATGCTACTAGCTCAAGATATCTAAAAATACCCTGTAGGAAAGATTAAAGTTTCAGACATGAAAGAAATGTGCTCAAACTGGACTGATCGCTACTTCAGCATGATAATCGAGAGTAATCAAGCGAGCTCACAAACTATACAAAACTAGACTTGTGCAAAGTAAACCCAAGTGAACAAGGGCGGCTCGTGAATGTAAATTAACCAATGGCTCGTGAATGTAAATGGTAAGTACCGTGCATGGCATTCAGCTTCTACATCTTAATACAATCATCCCGTTTGCAATAATTCTTCATATTTAGTTGACCAATTTTATTACGCAATTGACTGCCTATTGAGACAATTACAATTTAAAATGCCGAGTGTTATATTGAACCATTTGTATCATAATAATCATTAATAATATATCTACAAAGAACGTAAATGTCAATTCATCCAATATAGAGGTAGCCAAAGAGAAAAAAAATGACAGCTGATTGGAAAACAAATATGATATAAAATCTAAAAAATTAAATAGAAATTTCAAGTAAAAATTAATAATTGATTATTTAATTAGCGTTTCCATCGAAGGATCATATTGTTCAATGATAAACTTTTTTTTTTGTAAATATTTACAAACATTCCATAACAAAATATATTATACTCAAAAGGGATAAATGAGGCTTGCATTTTAAGAGTAAGTCCACTAAATGATTCAGTTTCGATTTTTCTTGTGTTGTGTCTTTATAAGTTTATTAACGCTCTTCCAATATTTTAAAAAATACCACCAGGCTGACTCATCTTCAGCGATACGTTGGTGGGGAAAACTTAATATTCGTATAAATTTTCGTTTCACACTATGAAAGACTTAATTTTTCAATAAAATTTTAAAAAATAAAGCATTTCATCGATAGTTATCACAATGCTTCTGACATGCGTGTTATTGCTTTACCTATTAAGAAGTTTCTCGAAGAGAATATATCAAAAATCCCTAATCGCCGCTAGGGGCTTTGAATATGTTTTTAAATAACAGTTATTTCTTCTATCAAACTTTTGGGGTTTTTCTTTATTAGTTTTGAGATTTTTTGGCAGAAATGTTGGTTAAATAACAAACGAACCTATTTTATAAGTCGAGTCCACCAAAAAACCACTCGATACGTCTCTGTCAGTCGAAGTTTTCGACATATATTAATGAATAATGGCAAGATTTTGAAATTAGCATAAAAAAATGTAAAACACATTCCAACACCCTACTCAACTATGCTAGTTTTTGTTTTGGGGCCATGAAAATATTGTAAGGGTTGCCATTTCGTCACCTTTGTTCTCCAAATAAACCCTAAGTGCATCATGGATCGATCAAGAATTTAATCCAAAAATATTTAGCATGGCTTTGTTCCGTAACTGAGGACGTTACCATAGAACTAAGTGTTTGCATCAAATAATATTCAAACAAACCTTTAACGAGGCCCACAACACTTTAGCCCGTAGCAAATTTAGCTCTTGTATATGTAATATTTGAATATGATCCATATAAAGTTCATGATAAAAAAGTTGAAGTCATATTCCCTCGTTGTTCATAAATAATCCTACATTAAAGAGATTTGTTTGCATATTATCAATTATAAAATTATTCAGACCTGTATAAAATTGAACGGTCGAAAATCATTACCATATAGTTGATCCATTGATCGGGTGGAAACCAGTAGAAAACATCTTTGAGAGAAAGTTGGATTCAATTTATTGATTATGACACATTTGTACTTTAATATACGAACATTGATAAAAAATAACACATCTACCAACAGCATTTTTTTCCTCAAAAAGTCTTAGCTTTTTCGTTAGATATTTTTGAATATTTTTTAAGAGTTTTCTAAATCTCATTTATTTTTGATTTTATAATTGGTCATTACATTAATCATTCACGCAGCGAACTGGACTATCGAAAATCATACATTTTGCCTTATGAAAAATGGAACGATTATAATACGCTCGCTTTATCTATCGTTTTAGTATCAGGACACATCAAGGCGTCGATAGGCGAGTGATGGGCGCACAGGACTATTGATCGCGAGGTTCTTAGTTCAATTCCAGGTTGCCGCGATTTTTTTTCGTTATCATATTTTGGTTTCATAAAGCAAATCTATGCTTTTCAACCCGATTTCTTGTGGTGAAGTTTCTATGTATTTCGAGTCCGTTTGCCTGAGTGGTGCCTGAGAGTGCTAATTGGTCATCTAGGTCCGGAATTTTTCCGAAATTTCTTTGGGGGCCGACACGTAGCCATGGCGCAATTAAATATCTCGGCCTAAAGAATTTTTCTCATTTTCGATTTTTCGCTTTTCAAAGCGATACTTTGATAGAAATCTACTATGGTAAACTGAAGCCATTTGTTGCAATATTTTTGACTGATGAGCATTTATGTTTTACATCCATTTTATATGAGAAGTGTCGGTCCCTCAAGGAACATCGGAATATTTTCAAAATCAGGTGACCAACGATCAAAATCAACACAGATTCTTAGGGGTAATTAAAAAATGACATCCATCATTTAGGGAGGAGTATACGAAATTGTGACATTACGTGTATAAGGTATTGGAAAAAGCGTGACAGAAGAGGGTTCCAGAAATTCCGCAAAAAACGATGGACGTCATATTTGAATCGACGCTTAACATAGATTTTTTTTTTTGGTAGTTTGTAAAAAAAAATAGTGCAAAAATATCAAAAAACGAAAAAGCTATCACCTTTTTTTTGTGACAAAAAATGATGCTGCCGGTATAGGGTTTGGACCATGAAAAAACTAATAAAATAATACTTTATTTCAGCGGAGTCCAGTGTTACGATACTACTGAAGGCGCACAATGTGGACCCTGTCCAGATCGTTTTGAAGGAGATGGCAAAACCTGTCGAATGAGAAACCCTTGTGACGATCATCTCTGTGCTGCAGGTAATCAATGAAATATTATTACTTAAGTATGTTTTACATCAGATTATGGGAATCTTTGATAATAACTCTAACTTATGATACACAAACATAACTGTGCAAACTGTGGAAAACTGTGCAAGGTATGCATTATATCATGTACAGTCACTTTACAGTTATGGATCAATTAAGGGTCATTTTTCAGAATGAAATATGATTAAAAATCATGGTTACGCTTTACAAAAAGCAAAATTATTTCTCTGGCACTGCAAAATATCATTGTTTTCGAGAATACACCTAAACATTCGCGATCATTAACGAAAAAAGAATCAGTTTCTATAGAAATTTCAAACATTATCCATCCTATAGGTGTGGACCAGTGGGATAAAAGGATCCTTATTATTAATCAATTTATGTGGACAATAAAGTGGAAGCATACTTGCGGAATTGTCTTATCTTTGATTCATACAATATTGGACAATACATTTGCAACTTTTCCGATTTTCCATACAAAATTATCAACTTTGGTAAGCTAGATTTCAGTTATTCAATGAAAATTTAAATTCCAAGGTTCCAAAGTTGACCGTTCTGTATGGAAAATCAAAAAGTTGCAAATGCTTTGTCCAATCCTGTAATTGTGGTATGCCCCAAGTTATGAATAAACGCTTCTAGGAATATGGTAGACATTACGTTTTCTACGAACCGGAATATAGATATAGATATACTTAAACAGATTATAACTGATTGTGATACAGCAGCAGCAAATATATATGGTTCATGTAGGTAAAATGTGTTCTGCATAATTGCTAAATTCTGTGATAGGGACTTTCAAAATATGAAATTTACCTACATGAACCAACTGATTGATTTGTATTATTTATTTACATCATTTTCGATATTTGTGTATTTAAATCATTTATTTAAATAAAATTCTCAACTTATTTATTTAAAATGCATTTTGGAAATTGGTTTCAACTGACCATACTTTATTATAGGTGTACAATGCACTATGATTGAACATGCACCATATTACAAGTGTGGAGCGTGCCCTGTTGGATTCAAAGGAAATGGAACTGTGTGTCATGATATCGATGAGGTAACGTCGTTCAAGGAAATATATTAGAGCCATATGCGAATATTGATCAATATATTATTCATTTTTCCTATTATAGTGCGATCTTATTGAACCATGCGATGTGCGGGTACGCTGTACAAACTTAGTTCCAGGCTTCCGATGTGAACCTTGCCCACCGGGTTTTACTGGATTACACAGCGGTGGTTTACACGCGGCAACTTTTGAATACGCTCTCCAAAGACAAAGATGCAACGATATTGATGAATGCGCCGACGGATCCGCGCGTTGTGGTCCAAACTCAGTATGTATTAATACTGAAGGTGCATTCGAATGTCAGTGCAATAGGGGTTACGTTCGTAACTCTACCTACGGTTGTTTCGCTGTAGAAGGAATGTGTTTAGATGGTACAGTTTGCGACAAAAATGCCGTATGCCGTCATGCCGGTAGCAACACATATAAGTGAGTTTGTTTGCCAAGTATATACAATTTAAAACTAATAGCGTTTCATATATTTACTAGATGTAAATGTAAGGTTGGATGGGCAGGTGATGGATTTCACTGTGGTCCAGATAGAGATTTAGACGGATGGGCAGATTTCGATCTAGGATGTGCTGACAGTAGATGTCGGCAGGACAATTGTGTGTATGTTCCGAATTCAGGCCAAGAAGATGCCGATAAGGATGGTATAGGAGATGCCTGTGATCAAGACGCCGACAACGATGGTGTGATGAATAGTCCTGTATGGTTCAGACTTCACGTAAATCGTTGTTTAAAATTCATTAATGTCTTATGCAATCTGTAGGATAATTGTCCATTAGTACATAACCCGGATCAACTGGATACTGATAAAGATGGAGGAGATAAGCAGGGTGATGCTTGTGATAACTGCCCAACCATTGCAAATATCGATCAACACGACGTAGATGGAGATGGAATTGGTGATGCATGCGATCCAGATATCGATAATGATGGAATTCTGAACGAACGGGATAACTGTCCGAAAAAGGCAAACTCTAACCAGTTAGACAGCGATGGTGATGGAATAGGTGATGTCTGTGATAACTGTCCTGCAGTTTCTAACGTTAACCAGGTATATCCGGATTACTATGACACAATATAGTAAAATGTTAATTTTTAATTTTGATTATATAGATGGACTCTGACAACGATTTAATAGGCGATGCGTGTGACAGCGATATTGACAGAGATCGAGACGGTGTACAAGACAGTAGGGATAATTGCCCAAAGTTGGCAAATTCGGATCAATTAGATACCGATGGTGATGGAAGGGGAGATTTGTGCGATCCAGATGCTGACAATGATGGGATCCTCAATGCCGAAGATAACTGCCCAATTGTTTACAATCCCGATCAAATGGATGCTAATAGTATGTATTATTACATAAAAAACTACTTTTTTTCTCTTATCTTCGAATAAGAATATTTATTTGATCATTTTGTTTTGCCTTATCATAATTTTCTAAATTTATAATTATTGATGTTCATAAAATATATACAATACCAAAATAAGTATGGAATCGCATCATCTAGTATTGCAACATCCCAGTTGAATATTGCAGCACCCCATAGAAAGTTTAACATTACCTAAAACTATAATATTGATGATGTAATATCTCAGAATCCTTGCTTTCTACAAAGTTGCGCTCTTCAGCAAAGTTGTTCAGAAGCCTTATGGCGTTCATTAAGTGAAATTATTATTGCGTAATTTTGCCGCTACGTGGCGATAGCATGCATGTAATTTGGTCATGTTCTAGCAGACTCTAGCGTTAGTGTAGTTACGGTATACTTCGTAGATTGGATACTAGCAACATTCTTTTTTTTATTTTGATAATCTCATCTAGATTGCTTTTAGGAGCAGGGCTAGGGAGTGAACCTTGATCCAATCCTTAACAAGAATACCAAAACCATGAATGTCGCTATTCCCGGCCACGCCCATCTTTACCGTAACTTGGGAAAGGGAGAGGAAATGTTGATGTAGCACTTACTTAATGAGAGGCCACCGACTCAGCGACGCCCTCATAAGTGCTACGGAGTTCGGGGTTGGGAAAGGTATTAGATCAGGATTCGCCTGAAAAGCTGGCGATAGACGCAGAGCATTTGATGTTTAATTGTTTTAAATTTAATCTTTTGAATGCCGGCAAGCAAAAGAGAGAAACAATGCTTTATTTACTATATGAACAATATTGTTACCCGACGGTTCGACGGAAGTGTCATTCTGCTCAGAAAAAAAAAACAGAACCGATCCCTCCAAGGTCATCGGATTGATACTTACAAATAAAAAAAAATTGTCTAAATCACACGAAACGAGCGGCTGTCCATAACGCATATACCAAGCAATACAAAAAAAAACCTAGTGGCATTTTGCGACAAAAACTACTGATTGATTCCGTCTCCCGTCCCCGTAGGAGCAAGCAACAGAATCAAATGAAAAACATTACAACACACTTCGTGATGCTTTTTCGTAACCGTACAACGCGATAAAAAAAACGACCACGATTGATCACGATTCCGGCTCTCGCCTTCCCGTAAGAGCAAGCAACATAATCGAATGACACTACCCACCGCCGAATTTTTTCTAACCGTCCAGCCAAAACGCGTAAACTGAATTAAAATGAATTCCGAAATGAAATGTTTGGTACACATTCCGTAATCGACAAATACGAAAAAACGATCCGCGGAACTTTTGCCATGATAAAATGGAACAAGGTCATGTTCTAGCAGACTCTAGCTCAGAAAATTGGTGTCTTCAGCAAAGATGTTCAAAAGCTTGGAAACAATTTGAGGCAGTTGTTTGCTTAGCGATTTTGCTGCTATAATTTGGTCATATTCCAGCAAACTCTGAGTCATGGTCAAAGCCACCTTGAAAGTTCGTGTCTCCAGCAAAGTTGTTCAGAAATTTGAAATCAATTTGAGGCAGCACTGTTCGATTATCAGTTTGATTGCTACGTTACGCTAGTGTGTGTTTGTGTAAATTTGGTCATATTTTAGCAGGCTCTTTGAATTACTTTTCATGGTAAAATTACTTTTTTGAAAGTATTTCGTCAAAGTAATGAAAACTTTAAAATTTGAAAAATATGTGTTCTGTATCTCGATACCTCCCTCACTCGATGGCCATCGTGTAAGGGAGAGTTGACTGTATATTGTATTCCATCAAAGTTTGATTTTTTTTCTGAGTGTTCAAGTTTGTAGAAACATACCTTCTAAATATTCGTACTTCAAAAATATTTCTGTTCGAATATTTTTAATATTTTCTCTTAAAATTATATTTTTCAACAACTTAAAAATTGTTGAATAGGATTTCATCAGTTTTTCATAGATTAAACTTCTAGTAATCTTTGACATGCAGCTAAAACTATAAATCAAGAAGCTGTGATACATGTCTCCAAACTTGACAGTTTTGTACGGAAATCAGCTATAGGTTACTTTATTCTTGCCAGTAATGTAATTTTAAAACCAATCGAGCAACTTTGGTTTTCTATCGGTATTCTGAGCAATCATGATGCAGACACTATTGTGTAGGTCTAGGTTAAAGTGACCATATATGTCCCGCGAAACGCGGGACGCCCTGTCAGATCTCGTTCCCAATCAAACATTTTCCGTGTTTGATATGTATTGTACAATCATTATAGGTCTAAAACATGATCTCAATGCTTTTCTCAGTCAAATTAATAGATTTGACGTTGTAATATTAATTTGAAAATTGCGCTGTCCCGCGAAACGCGGGACGTCTGGTCACTTTAGTCTAGGTGGTAAGGATCATAATAAAAAAGCAGCTTGAAAAGCAATAAAAAATTTACAAAAATTGGTCGGGATCATGAGCTAGAGTCTACTGGAATATGACTAAACGTACATACACATTAGTATCACGCCCTGTCAGATCTCGTTCCCAATCAAACATTTTCCGTGTTTGATATGTATTGTACAATCATTATAGGTCTAAAACATGATCTCAATGCTTTTCTCAGTCAAATTAATAGATTTGACGTTGTAATATTAATTTGAAAATTGCGCTGTCCCGCGAAACGCGGGACGTCTGGTCACTTTAGTCTAGGTGGTAAGGATCATAATAAAAAAGCAGCTTGAAAAGCAATAAAAAATTTACAAAAATTGGTCGGGATCATGAGCTAGAGTCTACTGGAATATGACTAAACGTACATACACATTAGTATCACGCAGGGATGGGGTGCTACTCAAATCTCTTTCGGTGATACACGCGCTGCTGCGAGATAGCACCCAAAATTCGAAAGAGACGTGCTGGAGTATTTTTTTCTGGACTGCACCCTGGCAGTGCTGACTCGCAATGTGTTTTGGGATGCATGGTATCGAGTTGTCTCATTTTCACTCTTTGCGTTCCCTACACGCGTAAACAAATTCACTTGAATTCATTTAATGAATATGTGCCTGTCAAAACCCTTAAACACGTTGTACATAATTCGTCACCACATTATGTTTCTGACTTTGCCAAATATGTCAAGATCCACAACTATAAATTTTTGCAAAGCACATATTAAGCTTGCCCGCTTTCAAAGCATACTTTGTTGAAAATATTCTAGAGTGGATTTTGGGCTTTCAAGAAAGAGACTGAAAGAGTAGAGATTGAGCTTTGCATTGTCTCGCACAAAAACAATTTGTCTCCTGCGCCTTGCTTTGAGTTTACTCGCAAATAATGGGAGACGCACAATCAATTTCTGAGTGGCACGCATGTTTTTGGCACTGCACTGAGTTTTCAGACATTCTCTGGTATCACGTAGCGGCAAAACTGCTAGCTAAACTAGGGGTAAAGCACTATATTTTGAGCCACAATAATTCTGTGTCAATTTTCGGATTTCGGGTGTAGTTTATTGTTTAGACTGTTAGTCTGCAGTTACGAATATTTCCAAATATTTTGAACCCGCGACCAGGATTGGAATCCGCGACCGCACTATAGCTTCTGGGGTGATATTTAAGGTGAAACAACTTCAAAGAATGCACTGAAACTTCGAAGGCACAAATCTCGCGAAGAACGCATCCAACAACAGGATTTTGGCTTTGTGCACTAGTAGAAAGCTTAATGTAAGAAGATCAGTAACGTTTGCTAACTATTTCTCCAGTTTAGTGCCTTTAAAACGTGAGTAGGGGCACAAGTCGGCCATTGTGACGGCCATCTTTGGATTCCGAGATGTTTCACCTTAAGCCCTAGTGATCAAGTGTAAGGTAAATTTTTGTTTGCAGTTTCATAATTATGGGCCATTGAGCTGATAATAGATCATTTTTTTTGGAAGTATATACTTGGGGAAGTGGTGGTAAAATGAACAGGAGTGGTAAAATGAACACCGTGCCTTTTACCGAGAAAAAAACAAATTTCGATGAATTTTTATCATGCACGGACGATTTAGAGCATAAAGCGGAGTGTTCGAGTCGATACGTAGGTCAATTGAAGTGAAAACATCAACGAAAATTAATATTTTAGAAAATCACGTTTAAACGTTAGATCTGACGTAACTTTTAGCTAGGAAGACTTGAGGTTTTTCAGTGAGGTAAATATCGTTATGATATGATGTCAAACCTGATATCATTAGAATTCTTTTTGAATGGGCTACAATCATTAATAGATGCATTTTCGGTAAGGCAATAAAAAAAATCAGAAATATTTGTTTTGCTCACGTTTTTTGCATGATGTTCATTTTACCACCAACAGCTGTTCATTTTACCCACATAGTGCAGGTAAAATGAACATTTGCATCGTTTTTAGACAGCGATGAATATATGTGAATATTTAGTTATTTTAATCTGAATTCAAGTCGCTGCTATAGATTACATCCCTATTTTTGATGTTGTGCGATAGAACTATACAAATTCCTCGTTTTTCTATCAGAATCAAGAGGATTTCCTTAAGGTGTTCATTTTACCACCCCTTCCCCTACTTGATGTTGAAGGGACCATCGAATTAGGAAGGTACCGGTTAGGAGTCATTCAAAAATGGCGTCCACCATTTTGGAGAGGGGGTCTACAAAAATGTAACAGTGCATGCATTAGCTATTGGAAAAAGCGAGACAGATGATGGGAGGGGTTCTAAAAATCCTGAAAAACGGTGGACGTCATATTTGCATCTTCCCTTATTTAAAGGTTGGCCACAACAGTTAAAATCATGCTATCGAAACCAATAAAATCAGAATGAAAACCAATGATGAAACTAACAACAATGGAATTAGGATATGATATATATGTAATGCTAAAATATATAAAATTCCCACTCATTTTTGTTTCAATCGATAATTTATTTTCGGATTGTTAATATTGTTGTCTTCATTTGAACGACTTTGATCCCTGGGCGGATTCATCTCTAATATGATGGTTGATATATTATTAATCATTTCTAATCAATTTTAATTTTTATCAATAATCATACTCTTGAATTATATACATATAAAGTATAATATTGTTTGGCATTCATTAAAAGTCATGAAGAGTATTTTAATCATCACTCACCAAAATGTTAATGTCAATTATTAATCTTTAATTATTCGATAGAAATTTAAAGTTGACATGATACGTGAAAAAAATAATAAAATCCACAAACATGTTTCATATTTCACTGGACTTCATTTAAACGTTAATTGTGGGTACTATAAACAACAAACTCCTATACTTTTTCAGATGATGGCGTGGGTGATATCTGCGAGGAAGATTTTGACTTGGACAAAATACCAAACTATTTAGACAACTGTCCGAACAACTCGAAAATTTTTTCAACTGACTTCAGAACCTATCAGACCGTTGTACTCGATCCAGAAGGCGATTCACAGATCGATCCCAACTGGGTGATTTATAATAAAGGAGCCGAAATAGTACAAACGCAGAACAGCGATCCAGGATTAGCAGTGGGGTAAGTGCCTATTATATCATGTTTGGACTCATTTTACATCAAACTCTCGTTTATAGTTATGATGCTTTTGGCGGTGTTGATTTCGAGGGCACATTTTTCATTGATACGGAAATAGATGATGATTACGTTGGATTTATATTCAGTTATCAAGACAATCATAAATTTTACGCTGTTATGTGGAAGAAAAATATACAAACCTATTGGCAAGCGACACCTTTCCGTGCTTCTGCTGAACCTGGAATCCAATTGAAGCTGATAGATAGCAATACAGGTCCCGGTCAAATGTTAAGAAATAGTTTGTGGCACACGGGTGATACTAAGGATCAAGTAAAACTATTATGGAAAGATCCGCGGAATGTTGGCTGGAAAGAACGCACAGCTTACCGTTGGTTACTGCTACATCGTCCAAAAATAGGTTTGATTCGCCTAAGAGTGTTTGATGGCGAAAAAATGGTGGCTGACTCTGGTAACATCTATGATTCAACGTTGAAAGGTGGCCGTCTAGGAGTGTTTTGTTTCTCTCAAGAAATGATCATTTGGTCTGATTTGGTGTATAGGTGCAATGGTATGATATTGGTTTAATTGTAAAAAACTGAAATGTAACTATATTTTTTCTTTCATTCTAGATAATGTTCCTGAAGCGATTTACAGAGAATTGCCTCCACGTCTCCAGAAAGAAGTTCAGATTGACTACAAAACGTGATAGGATAATTGATAGATAATGAATAAGAATTTGCATAATTCAAATCAATAATTAATCTTACGATAAAAAAGATAAGCTAGAGAGAATAATGAATGTGCCGTTAATAAATGTTCATACCTTTGATTGAATATTGTTTTTTATTTGTATTATATTGTAATGGGGCTCAGGAGAACGATTGCTACGAGAAGGTAATGTTTGCGAGTGTGAATAGGGCTTTCGCTCGATAACGTACAGTGGCTCAATTTCATATTCGTACGGGACACTGTTTTCATATCAAGTTGGTATAAAACAATTAAATGGTGATTGGACTTCGGTATACTTTATCAATAACGAAGGGCATAGGTGTCATCTATTGTTTGGCAATGACAAACTGTGTTCATTTGCTTAAGTCTTTGGAATAATGAAAATGTATTGAGTTTGTGTCTGTTATTGACCCAATTCCATATTCGTACACCTAACAAAAAAGAAATATACATCACACAAAACTATTTTTTATTGAACTAGATAACTGCTCGAGTTCTTCGTTGTGTTGTTAAGATGTAGTAGACACATTCCAGCGTAACGCGACACCACGAGGAACCGACTTTCATTATCAAATTAGGCCTGTTCTCGGAAATATGCCTTGTGACTATGTGATTAAACAGGTTTTATATCTTGCATATTAAATGTACTTGATGTTGTGATATTCATTTTGAAACATAACACTGTATATATGGTAACTAAAAGCAGTTGCATTTCGTAACGCGACACCATCGCTGAAATGCACTTTTTTAAACATCACTCTATAATCGCCTATATCTGCTCTGCTATAATTTTTACAATCCGGGTTTGTTCTAGGCAATCCTTCTATATATTGATAAGAATCAGAGTGTGACTTCAAACTGGAAGGAAATATTGAATAATTGCAGAAATCATTGATTTCATTTTATGAGCGCCGCGTTACGTTTATCTTCCAACAGGGTTCTGCAAATGGTGTCGCGTTACGCAAAAAGCATTTTTTATTTTTATTGATAAAATCGGTAATGTTGCATTCAGGTTTCAGAAAAAATGTATATCTAGTATTGTTATTTGTTTAATACATTCGACATTCTGCCTCACAGTGGGGTAATTTGATCCGACACTGGTTAAAATCAATTTAATGTTTCTGTGAAACCTTTTGAGAATATCGTGGTTTGTAAAAGCGTAGATGGCGCTTGTGGTCACCATATAAATTTGACTAAATTCTTTGCAATAATATTTAGATATTTCTGTGATTTTTTAAGAATGTTTCCGATACAGTGCTTTCGGATGGCGGTACGAATAATCATGAGCTTTGATACATGTTAGAATGATTGAATTTGATTGTAAAATAAAATTATGTAAACCTTTCAACGATGTACTTTTAAAAGTATGCTTTCGGCAAAGTCGACAAGCAGACGTTTATGGTTGTCGGAACTACCCGAAATTCAATAACACAGTGGAGTTAATGGATCTGATAAATGGGTAAAATTATTAAAAAGATTCAATAAATTATTTTAAGAATATTGTTTCAGAAATAGACGACCATAAAAGCTTCCTAATGATAGGACGAATTAATTGGGTTAATTTTTTAACCGTTCCTGTGATCTTTTTTGAAGATGATGAAAATATCCGATGTATAATCGATTTTTATAATCTGCTGGTTAAGACATAGCGTGTGCAGGTGTTTATGATTTACTAATGGTGGTCTGAAGGATACAGAATTTTGTGGCACAGGGGTGTAATTGAACCAGATATTGGGCCAATAAAATTTTAACGTAGCCATGGATTATTTTCAGGATCATGTTTTAGAAAAATTGTTAAGGACGTTTATGGTCTCAAAATTGTGATCTGAATATCATGGAATTCTGCCGCACAGAAGAGTTATTAAATCAGATTATTAGGCGAAACTGTGAATACATTTTAACTCATAAAATTCAGTTCCTCAATTACACTGTTCGACAAAAAAAGTCGATCTGAATGCACAGAGACCGGACACCCCGGGCTTGAAAGTATAAAAATAAACAAAAATAATGGCGTTTTCAGAATGTTCGTGTCTGCCCCAGGTCATTTTTAAAATATACATGAACTTTTTGCATTTTTTTATTTCAAAATCTAATCTAATCAATTAACCGACACAGTGTTTTATATTCAGGACAGCGGAATTCATGTGCCATATAATGTTTTCAACTTTAAATACAATATGAAGAGTTGTAATAAGATTTGTAGGGAGCCCTCCCCCCTTTTTTGTACCCTCCCCATTTTTAAAGTATCGCAAATGATGGAATATTTGATATACAGGGGGTTGTCAAAATAAGTGGGACTTGCAAAAATTGGGCCAACTTTGGAATGCTGTAACTTTGACAAAAATTGACCGATTTCAAATCTTTAAGAAGTAATGGATGGGTCAACTAATCTTGTTTTGAGGTGCATCCACGGAGATGAACTATGACCACCGGATACCGGTGATTATCCGGATTTCTGGAAGCATGTCTTATGCAGTAAAATTATGACGTGTTTTTAGCAAAGGTCTCGGCTAAAAAATCGAAATTTTACTACACATGAAGATAGAAGATCAAATTCTGAAGCGATTAATACGCCAAGTATTAGGATCGGTCCAGGAACAACCAAGATATGGCCATTTCCCCGGAATCGGTGCCGGTAGTGGATCCGAATTGGGATCAAACAATTTATTCACTCAAAATATGTCGCACAATATTGTTTTCTCCCTAGCTTAACATAAAATACCCTATTACAAATTGAAAATGAGTCTTGTACAGATTTGGCTATCATGGCGCCGCCAAGTGCCCCGGGGGAACCTTGCATAGGGGACATTTCGATTTTGACACCAAAGCATATCATGCGACGGCTCATTCTTCATGTCTTGTCGTAAATAGGGCAACTGTAGACTCAAAATGGATAGTTGACTACAGTGACTACTTCCGGGACCACCGGATGTTCCAGAGGGAACCGATAATTAGGGACAATTGAAATTGAACTCCAATACATATCGTGCGATGGCTCATTTTTCATGTCTCGTGCTAAATAAGGCTATTGTAGACCTAAAATGGATAATTGACTACAGTGGCCACTTTTGGGACCACCAGAATTTCCCGGAGGAACCTGTCGTTGGAGACATTTCTGTTTTTACACCAAAACATATCATGCGACGGCTCTTTCTTCATGCCTTGTCGTAAATAAAGTAACTGTAGACTCAAAATGGGAATTTAATTGAATTGGTCACTTTTGGGACCACCGGGTGTCCCCTAGGGAACCTATGATTGGGGACAATTGGAATTGAGCTCCAATACTCATCGTGCAACGGCTCAGTTAATTTTTCATGTCTCGTGCTAAATAGGGCTATTGTAGACCTTGAGTGGATATTTGACTACAGTGGCCACTTTTCGGACCACCGGAATTTCCCGGAGGAATCTGTCATTGGGGACATCACAGCCTCCCTCAGGGATATCCGGTGGTCACAAAAGTGGCCACTGTAGTCAAATATCCACTTTAGGTCTACAATAGCCCTATTTAGCACGAGACATGAAAAATGAACCGTCGCACGATATGTATTGGAGTTCAATTTCAATTGTCCCTAATTATCGGTTCCCTCTGGAACATCCGGTGGTCCCGGAAGTAGTCACTGTAGTCAACTATCCATTTTGAGTCTACAGTTGCCCTATTTACGACAAGACATGAAGAATGAGCCGTCGCATGATATGCTTTGGTGTCAAAATCGAAATGTCCCCTATGCAAGGTTCCCCCAGGGCACTTGGCGGCGCCATGAGTGGCCAAATCTGTACAAGACTCATTTTCAATTTGTAATATGGTATTTTATGTTAAGCTAGGGAGAAAACAATATTACGCGACATATTTTGAGTGAATAAATTGTTTGATCCCAATTCGGATCCACTACCGGCACCGATTCCGGCTAAAAACAGTTAATTTAAATAAATGGCTATATCTTGGTTGTTTCTGGACCGATCTTGATACTTGGCGCACCAATCGCCTCAGAATTTGATATTCTATCTTCATGTGTAGTAAAATTTCGATTTTTTAGCCGAGACCTTTGCTAAAAACACGTCATAATTTTACTGCATAAGACATGCTTCCAGAAATCCGGATAATCACCGGTATCCGGTGGTCATAGTTCATCTCCGTGGATGCACCTCAAAACAAGATTAGTTGACCCGTCCACTACTTCTTAAAGATTTGAAATCCGTCAATTTTTGTCAAAGTTACAGCATTCCAAAGTTGGCCCAATTTTTGCAAGTCCCACTTATTTTGACAACCCCCTGTATATCAAATATTCCATCATTTGCGATACTTTAAAAATGGGGAGGGTACAAAAAAGGGGGAGGGCTCCCTACAAATCTTATTACAACTCTTCATATTGTATTTAAAGTTGAAAACATTATATGGCACTTGAATTCCGCTGTCCTGAATATAAAACACTGTGTCGGTTTATTGATTGGATTAGATTTTTAAATAAAAAATGCAAAAAATTCAAGTATATTTTAAAAATGACCTGGGGCAGACACGAACATTCTGAAAACGCCATTATTATTGTTTATTTTTATACTTTCAAGCCCGGGGTGTCCGGTCTCTGTGCATTCAGATCGACTTTTTTTGTCGAACAGTGTTATTCAACCGATTGTTTGAGCTTTCATTGAAAGGAAATAGTTGTACCAGATTTAAGCGTTGACGCAATTCTTCTGAAACCTTCCACGTTTTTGTGAGAGATAAAAAGGGTTATGGACATAGTGGTTCCCTATTTCGCCATACGTGATTACTTTAATGTCTTCAAATTTTGAAAATGTTTGTGTGTAGTAGTAGTTAGATTCAACATATATGTTGATGTAAAAACATTCAAAAAGATTAAAAATGTGAAAGTTATTCAAATTTTACATATGGCCAAATAGGGAACCACTATGGCCATAACTAGTACACTTTCCCTATGTTTCTATTTTTCTTTTTTGCACAAAGCTAATCAAATAGCTCTGGTTTCAGATGTGGTTTTAAGAAGCGACCCAAATCTTATCAGAAAGGTGCCAGTCAGTGAAAAGATAGCCTCACACATGTTGGGGACTGCTTGGCTTCAATGGTAAACAACCTGGATCGCTGGAAAATCCGCAATATTCATAAAAATTATCAATTTATAAAATCATCCAATCAGGACTGCCCATGGAGCACTACAACTTCCTTTGGAAGATCCGCAAAACTGGTCGTAAAAATCATCCTAGACCACTGTGCGTTTTTTGAACACGTAAAAATCATAATTATAGAACATATAAAATTTGTAATACACGTATAATTGAGGGCCTTTCTTAGCCGAGTGGTTAGAGTCCGCGGCTACAAAGCAAAGTCATGCTGAAGGTGTCTGGGTTCGATTCCCGATCGGTCCAGGATCTTTTCGTAAAGGAAATTTCCTTGACTTCCCCGGGCATAGACTATAATCGTACCTGCCACAATAAGAACACTAAACTGAGAAGCAGGTTTTGTCCCAGTGAGGACGTAACGCCAGGAAAAAGAAGAAGAAGTATTGATCATCGAAGTTTATTGCAAAATTAATCAAATTCATTATTATACAACGTAAAGGAATAGATGTCAACATAGATAAATGTCTTGACAAGACATCCAGAAGATTAAAAAAAAAACTACGTGTCTAAGTTGATTTTTACGAGATGGCCATTTTTTTACGGTTGCTTAAGAGCTTTATAGTGGCCACCTATATCCAAGAACAATCCTAATCATCCGTTATGTTTAGTAATTGATTTCTGATATGTTTTGAAAAAAAGGCCTTCCAGAGGCCATTATTGTGACCAAATAGGACCATGAACAGTTGAAATAATCTATTGCGTTTTATTATAAGAAGTTCTGATGAGTTTGCAAAAAAAACTGTCTAGGATTATTTTCATGAATTGACCATTTTTACGGATATTCCGGATTATTCGCTGGAGAGCCACGTTGTTTACTATCGAAGCCAAGTATTCCAAAACATGTAAGAGACTATTCCTGCACTAAACGGCACCTGTCTGATAAGATTTGGGTCACTAGCCAACGAGTTCCTTAAAAACCAGAGCTACTTGATCAGATTTGAGTGAAAAACAAGAGAAAACAGACATACCCGCATTTTACAAAAACGGGGAGGGTTTTAGTGGGGTGGCACCAACGCTGAAAGCTAGTATAACTATTTCTATCTACTAAAAATCAAAAATTTCGAAAATCGGTTGTAGCATTGCTGAGAACGAGCATTTTGAAATTTGTAGTTTCATCCTGAAAATTTACGGTTAAAATTAACGTAACGCGACACCAAAACTTTGCACCTAGTGTAACTTTTCGAAGAATGGTCCGATTTTAAATCTTTTTTTATGGAAACACGTATCTTGCCGAGTAGGAAGAGAATCCAAAATATAAGAGTTCTATAAGAAGTATTTATTTTTCAATGTCAAAAATAAGGCAATTTTCGTAACGCGACACCATAATAATGTGACTATTTGAAAAAATATGTTTTCAAAGAACCAATAATTCGTTTGAAAAAATTAAACCCGCACATAACAATGTCATCTAATACCCTTCTAGTTCACGGATATGACAATCATATTACACTTGATAAACTATGATACAGGGCTTTTATAAAAAAGTTGTTTAATGTCTCAATTTCTCACCAATAAATTGTATAAACTTTATATAACTTTTCAGGTATGTTTTTCACTGTATTTTCAATCAAATTTATGTTTTTTATACAATTCAATACATTGTCTTTCATGTTCTGCATAGCTTTGGAAATATTTCAGAGTTTGATTTTTTGATATCTTGGCGTAGATGTGCGTGGAATGTGTCAGTAGAGTACATTTTGAAAATTTATAAGCGGACATATTTGAAACTTAAGTAAATTTAGGAAAAATACCACTTTTCCCATGTTTTATTTGCTAAAATATTCGGTAAGTCGAACAATTACTTATATATTTTTCAACATCACTTCCTTAAGAATGATTGCTGCAAATATCGCACAAGTTTCAAAAAATTTTAATCAGCTTTAGAGTAGCTAAGAGTGAATATCGACAACTTATACTTTTGGATCTTAGGTAATATAACGTTTATAACAAATCCAAGACCAAAAGTTTTAGCCAATTTCTCTCAGTTTTTCTTCTAAATCGATATACAGAATCTATAGTTAATGTTCCTATCAAAATATTGCGTAATTATTATTTTTAATTTACATTTTACTACCAAACATTATTATAGAGATTTATAGAATAAATATTATTGCCGTAACCGCAACACTAACGTTTTTAAAAATGATGAAAACAACAGGATATTTTCTAGTAAAATATATAAAAATGCTCTCTGCTCATTCAAGTTATTTTGTATTTTTCATAAAAATCAATAAATTGTAAAATAGGGTCCTATTTTCAATATAATTAAAATATTAATTCAAAGTTAATTGAAAATTGCGATAACATCAATTATGTGGAGGTATGTACAGCGTAGTTTAGGGTACTTTTCTATAAAACGAAGTTTGTAGTTCAAATTATTTTTACAGAAAAGGTCAAAATTAACCTTTATCTGTTGTTTAGAATGAAAATTTGGTTCACATTGATTAAACATATCATTTTAGAAGAGTTTTGAAGTTATAGTACAACAATTTTCTGAACCCAAAAGGGATATAATCTGTTTATGATTTCTGTAAACTGAATACATTTCAACTAAATTTGTATCAGAGCTCACGAATATAAATAATAGATTGGATCCAATGACAAAAATGAACGTTATTGTTCGAATTATTAGATTTTATATCGAAAATCATTGGAAAACTGCCATTTCTCATAATTTTACCTAAATTTCAAATATGTCAGCTAAAAAATTATCCAAATGTACTTCACTACATCTGAACATCATAATAAAGCACTTCAGCAATCAAACAGAGCTTTTAAATTTAGTTTTGAATGTTGTACGTTTGAATTTTGGTAGGTGTACGAAAATGGAATTGGGTGAATTTTAGACATACATTCAATACTTTTCCATGAAACCAAAGATAAATGTAAATGGAAACATTTTGTGATTGGCAAATAATAGATGACACCTATTACCTTCAATGTGGATAAAGTATTTTAAACTCAATACATCATTTAATAGTTTTTTAGTAACTTGATGTGAAAACAGTATCCTGTACGAATATGAAATTGGGCCACTGTAGCTAAGGCAACATTTTAGTGAGCGAATGCCGCTTGTTAGCCGTACAAAGCTGTTTTCATCGAAGGAAATACGATGTATTATTTTGATTGTCGATTTCTAGTAGAAAAATAAGTAAATTTGACGTCCCGACAGCAAAAATAAAAACTTCATCAGCATTAAATAGTAAGCTGAGTATGTAAAGCCAACGTACTGAAAAGAACATCCAACATTAATAACAAAGCAATTAACATTATAATTATCGACACAAGCATCGAAAAGCTATGCAAATCCTGAACGATTAACCTAATGCAATGCGAAAGGGCCGTGGGCACTAGACAGATGCAAATTTTGAAATTTGTGCTCCCCTATGCTTAAACGATGTCAAATATACTAAAAATCATTCTCCCAAAATTTGAAGCGATTTGGAACAAATTTGCTTGTGCACACGCCATTTGAAGTTTACATGGAAATTACTATGAAAAAGGCAAACCTTTTGTGTTCAGTCCTCTAACTGCTCGTATTAACAATCTATGGTGAAGTGAACATACCCTTTCATGTGAAATCTTCCCAGCTACAACTCTGCCGAAGACCATGTTCTGGTGGGACGTAAGGATAATTTGTTATTATTGATAACAAAGTCTAAACCATGCTGAGATGATCATTCAATTACTTTCAGAGCAACACTGCTTTTTTGCTGTAGAACATAGTAGCCTGGACTACTTTGATCGATCTATTCTACCCTACAGGAGCAGCATTGTTGCCTGCCGGGCAGTTGGTTAAGCATGTAAAATGCATTCCCAGTTTATGATTATGAATAGCAATTTATCCTGACGTCCAATCAAAATGGGGTCTTCGGCAAAGCTGTAGCTGAAAGGATTCCACATGAGAAGATTGTGTTCACTTTACCATAAAATATTATGACAAAAAGATAGAGGGCTGAACACAAAAGGATGGCGTTTTCCATAGTAATCTCCATATAAACTTCAAATGGCCTGTGCACAGTCAAATTTCTTCCGATTCATTTCAAACTTTCGGTGGATGCTATTTACCATAATATAAGTTGTTTAAGCATAGGGGAGCCAAAATTTCAAAATTTGCATCACTCTAGTGGGCTCCTCTAAATTTGATGGCTATTTGCGCCCATGCATAAAACCTTTTTCTTACGCACAATTATGATATAACTAAAGATTACAAACAACCAAAATGTTTTTTTTTCTGGACCAGTATCAATTGTACATTTATCTAAGGTCGGTGTATCAATAGTCTCACAACTTCGAATAAATATTCGTTTAAACTCCAACAATGAAGCCAGCGGCACTATTTTTTCGTCATTCACGCTTTTGAGCGTGTTTTTTGGGGAAAATATGAAAACTATGAAATATCAATATTTTATGTGCTTTTGCCAGTAAGGAATATGTGGACCTATGATAGCACTGTTTCTAATTTCTGTTTTAAGTAGGACTAGTTTCACGGCATAGGCAAAACACAAATAAAAATATAAATCAACTTTTATATTTTTTCTTTGAAGAATGTAATTTTCGGTGGATGTAAAAAAGTTCATAAGCCTATTTGGTCTATCAGGATATTGAATTGAGAAATAAACTGAAGAGCACTCATCAAATAAAAGTAGGGTTGATTACCTATTTTTGGTAATAAGTTATTGGATGTAGTTAAATATTCGGAGTAGGGTTGTATGTGATCATGACGTGGCTGATCGTTGAAATGTGTCCTGCGGAGGATGAAAAGGAAAAGTTGAGGCTACAATAGATTTGTTACAAATCAAAACTATTAGTTTCAAAATACTGAGCAAAATCTTCAAATCTATGGTGCAAAGCAAAATGTTTATTAGTTGAACATCATTTCTCAGTCTTTATTGGTTTTTGCTGTCATATGGTAATTCATAAGTAGCGTATTTTTGGTTGTTCTTGTTTCCGACAAATGAAAATTCTGTCATGAGCGTCGCACATCCATATAAAATTATCAGCACAATCGTTGTACATTCCATGATAACAAAATGTGAAATTGAAGAACCTATTTCAAGCCATGAACCTTTGTTTTTGATCAAATAGAAGAAATGCAGACACATCAAGTCACATACGACGAATATAAGCAGGAAAAGTGTTTGCGCCTTCACCTGAAAAAAATAATGATATATGAGTACTTCGACCTAAGACTGTTTTTTTTTAAGTATTGAATTAGTTTATAGTTAAATAAAACAAAAATAATCAAAAAAAATGAGTATTATAAAAAAAGCTGAACAAAGTGAATCTATATTACCATCAGTGCACCAGTATCCGCTCATGCCCCTATTTCCGCTCACTTGTGTAAACATTGATTTTTCGTGTCAAAAACCAATATTTTTCGCACGGATATATTCTAACAATATTAACAACTTTCAAATGAAGTCGTCTGACATCACTTTCATGTGATAAAATAATTCTTTATATTAAGAACACAAGACCTAATGGGCGTTTATTGGATCACTAGGTGTTTTTGTGTGTTCCAATAACCGCTCATGCAAAAAAATAAACAAAATTTTAAAGAAATGTCGATTTTAGTATACAGCCTTCTTTATTGCAGTAGTAGCTATGGTTTGACCATAAAAATATCAGGATAAATAACAAAATTCAAAATAATGGATTTTTTAGTAAGTTCGTCATGAAATCTGTTTACCGTGAGCGGAAATAGGAACACTTAGAAGCAGTAACAAATACAATTAAATCATTTTTTTATATAAGTTTTTCATATTCTTTTTATTTTGCCGCTGATTACCTATACTTGGAGCTACATTGTGGCATAAAAATAGTATTGATCGACACAATAGTTATTTTATACTAAACATGTGAACACATAACTTCCCTTAAATGAGCGGAATCTGGTGCGCTGATGGTACTATCCCGAATAAAAGTAGCTCGAATGCACCATTACCCGAATGCCACGTGTCCGAACCAGACAATCAGATGTCACATAACAATTTACGTTAAAAGTAGTTTATTTACACAAATTGCATCACTTCCGTACTACACGGTTGATAAAATCATTTGATGTATGCATAAAACACTACATCATTTGTACATTTTGTTTCTGCCAATCGAACAAAACAGTTTGAGAGTGCTTGAATGGATCGGTATTATAGTCGTAGCGATATTAAAATCAACGAAAAATTAGAAATAAATCGCATTAAGGTACCGCAGGGCAAGTGAGAAATGGAATGAGTGAAAATAACTTGTAGGATAAGTGATCCGTTAATTGTGAGTGTTCCTATAGTTGCGTTAGTGTCATTTATACTGAATTCATTGAATTAGCTACAGAGCCGACACTGCTAACCGACGTAGTTTATACATGAAATATTTGAAAACATGGTTTAAATTGCTTGAAAATTGACGAAATATAACCAAAACTGCTAAAACTCTTCTCATTTGTAGCAATAGCTGCGGTTAGGGGTCATACACAAATTATGCCACGCTCCAAGCTGTGGGAAGTGGGTTAGGTATAGCTTAACAAGCCTTACACATTTTTTAAAGGACTCATACATACTGTGGGAAGTGGGTTAGGTATAGCTTAACAAGCCTTACACATTTTTAGAGGACTCATACAAAAAGCCCCCGGGGGGAGGCTAGGTTTGTCGAAAAAGTCAAAGTTTAGCGTGACATAATTTGCGTACCATCCCTAAAGTGTTCCTATAATAGAGGATCACATAAGAAAACAATGGCAACTATAGGAACAAATTAAAAAAGTAGCACAACTAAAGGAACAATGTACCAATAGTGGAGGTATTATTTTTCACTGCCATGCTGATGGTTACCGCGATGAAATTATTTTCCTCTTTAAGTAAATGGCCGTTACCTCCCGAAACATCAAAATATTTACATCAATTGCCTTTCTTGAGTTTTTAGCGATGAAATCTCGCAAACCTTGTGGTTTTGTCCTAAAAGTAATTGGTAATCAGCTCTGTGTAGCTCTTTGTTTCTAAGCAAATGAATGGACCAAGACCAAAACTATTATCACTTAGAGATAGAGGAGGACCTTCTCTTCATCGTGAAGTTGTTGAATAACATATCGTTTGTTCAACAACAACAAGCTACACGCTTGGTTGCCAATGGCTTTTAGGGCGAGAACACAAGTTATGCAAGAAATGAAGTTGCATCGTGCTTAGTACCTCCACTATTGGAAAATTTACCCTATTTTTTACTGAATGTGCAAGTTAGCCTTTATTAGTCAAAAATTTCATAACGCTAAAAATGGCCATGGCCCTCGTAACACTTTTTGTACGCTTGAGCTGTAACATCTGGACACTCATCCACCTTCTTTAGCGTTATGAAATTTGTGAATGGGCTTTTCAAACCCACGCTTAAACCTTTGAGGCCGTTTAGGACATTTCGATAGGTAACAAAGTCCTGAGATTTTAAAACCATATTGCATAATAGAGCGAAAGATTGTTAGCCTGTCAACTATTACTCCGTAACCATTTGATGGCGTGCAATCCTATTTTGATATTTTTGATGAAAGAGCATTGCGGTTGTGTCTATTTCGAACGTCCGATTTAAAGAAAGGGGCGATCCATTAATCACGTAAGACAATTTTGGCAATTTTCAGATCCCCCCGCCCCCCACGATAAGATTTTTTGTATGAAAAATTAATATGTTCTGTATGACGCGTAAGAAATCTCAATACCCCCTCCTCCTATAACCCCTTACGTAATTAATGGACCACCCGAAAGACGTGGGTTGAAAAGTTTCAATACAAAAAAGCGCACGGAATTCCCGTGGAATGTCGATGTAAAGCTAGTTTTGAACATAAAAAATGAGGTATAGGTCTGTCCACCCCAGGAAGGATCTTAAATACTTTATTGAAGCCTCCGTTCCCATGAGGATTAATCAGAGGACTGACACGACTGTCATCCTGCATTCATTTCGGCTCTTCCTCACATCGTTTTTGGTGCTTTGCGTTTTGGTACCCACTTTCTGGCCGATTTGCCCTAACCTGCTCCTGATTTTCGAGTAGTCGGCTCATGTGCTGCTAGTGCTAGTTTCTGGCAATTAAATATATTACGTTAAAGACGGATTTCACGCCAACTCGACACGCGATTGGCAGCACCCCTTCAGAATTCAATAAAACTTTCTGGATGTCAAAAGTATGTAAAACTAAGATACTTTGCATATTTTGTTTTTTCAAAATCGATCTAGACTAACATTTGGAAAGGGTCAAAGTTTTTTTTACTTTTTTTTATAAACCTGTATAACTCGAAAACCTACAAAAAAGTGTTGTATGGGGAACTGTCGTGAAATTTCCTGAAGTTTTAGAGAAAAATATTGAAAAAATAAAAACACATTTTCTACACTGAAAAAAAAAATTATTCAAAACTTTAAAGTCGATTTAAAAAAAACGGCCACTTCAGATTTTGATCATCCTTAAGCAAAAAGTTTGGTAATTAAATTTACTAAAAGTCGTCCATACATTGCAAATTGGGCATATTTTAGAGAAAAAAGTTTTTCTAACATCGAATTTTTTAAGTCCCAAAGTTTTTTTATTTTATTTTTATTTCGCTTTAAATAGTCTAGTATGATCATATTTTCAAGTGATAAATGAGTTTTAATCACAAAATAGATTTTATTTGTTTTATTGGGAGTAGTTAAATTTACTAAAAGTCGTCCATACATTGCAAATTGGGCATATTTTAGAGAAAAAAGTTTTTCTAACATCGAATTTTTTAAGTCCCAAAGTTTTTTTTTACTTTTTTTATAGACCCGAATAACTCGAAAACGGTAAGACCTACAAAAAAGTGTTGTATGGGGAACTGTCGTGAAATTTCATGAAGTTTTAGAGAAAAATATTGAAAAAATAAAAACACATTTTCTACACTGAAAAAAAAAAAAATATTCAAAACTTTAAAGTCGATTTAAAAAAAACGGCCATTTCAGATTTTGATCATCCTTAAGCAAAAAGTTTGGTAATTAAATTTACTAAAAGTCGTCCATACATTGCAAATTGGGCATATTTTAGAGAAAAAAGTTTTTCTAACATCGATTTTTTTAAGTCCCAAAGTTTTTTTTTTACTTTTTTATAAACCCGTATAACTCAAAAAAAAAGAGGGGCCCAGATAGCCGTAGCGGTAAACGCGCAGCTATTCAGCATGACCATGCTGAGGGTCGTGGGTTCGAATCCCGCTGGTCGAGGATCTTTTCGTAAAGGAAATTTTCTCGATTCCAAGGGCATAGAGTATCATCGTACCTGCCACACGATATACACATGCAAAAATGGTCAATCGGCAAAGAAAGCTCTCAGTTAATAACTGTGGAAGTGCTCATAAGAACACTGACTCTGAGAAGCAGGCTTTGTCCCAGTTGGGACGTAACGCCAGAAAGAAGAAGAAGAATTCAAAAAAAGGGTAAGACCTACAAAAAAGTGTTGTATGGGGGGCTATCGTGAAATTTCCTGAAGTTTTAGAAAAAAATATTTAAAAAATAAAAACACATTTTCTACACTGAAAAAAAATATTCAAAACTTTAAAGTCGATTTAAGATCAATTGAATTGAATTTAAAAAAAAACTGTATAATTCCGTTTTATTTCTTTTAACTACTCCCAATAAAACAAATAAAATCTATTTTGTGATTAAAACTCATTTATCACTTGAAAATATGATCATACTAGACTATTTAAAGCGAAATAAAAATAAAATAAAAAATCTTTTTGGACTTAAAAAATTCGAAGTTAGAAAAACTTTTTTCTCTAAAATATGCCCAATTTGCAATGTATGGACGACTTTTAGTAAATTTAATTACCAAACTTTTTGCTTAAGGATGATCAAAATCTGAAATGGCCGATTTTTTAAAGTCGACTTTAAAGTCTTGAATATTTTTTTTTTAGTGTAGAAAATGTGTTTTTATTTTTTCAATATTTTTTTTCTAAAACTTCAGGAAATTTCACGACAGTCCCCCATACAACACTTTTTTTTAGGTCTTACCGTTTTCGAGTTATACGGGATTATAAAAAAAGTAAAAATAAAACTTTGACACTTAAAAAATTCCATGTTAGAAAAACTTTTTTCCCTAAAATATGCCCAATTTGCAATGTATGGACGACTTTTAGTAAATTTAATTACGAAACTTTTTGCTTAAGGATGATCAAAATCTGAAGTGGCCGTTTTTTTTAAATCGACTTTAAAGTTTTCAATAATTTTTTTTCAGTGTAGAAAATGTGTTTTTATTTTTTCAATATTTTTCTCTAAAACTTCAGGAAATAGCACGACAGTCCCCCATACAACACTTTTTTGTAGGTCTTACCGTTTTCGAGTTATACGGGTTTATAAAAAAAAGTAAAAAAAACTTTGATCCTTTCCAAATGTTAGTCTAGATCGATTTTGAAAAAACAAAGTATGTAAAGTATCTTAGTTTCACATAGTCTTCACACCCAGAAAGTTTCATTGAATTCTGAAGGGGTGCTGCCAATCCCTTTGTCGAGTTGGCGTGAAATCCGTCTAAATCGTCGTATTTGATGACGCTTTTCCTCTTTTCAACATTTCGTTGAATGTTTTACGCATCAGTGATTATCATTGATGTCTTCTATCCAAAAAAATCATATGTTTTTGCAGCCCAAAGAGAATCAAAACAAAGACACTGGACGCCATGTTTAATCAATGTTGGGTAGCTAATAATTGGCTCATTTCACCCCTGGGATTTATACGACTTTTTTGACAACAAATTACGAGTGGTAGGAATTATACAACACAGAAATGCAATTGCTGTTCCATGATGTATATTTTCAAAATCTTTTTCTGTATTTCTTGCTTCAGTTAAAAAATAATTTCAGCACCACTTTAGAATTTGAAGAACCTCAACTACACGATTTTCTCTACCCACTTGCCCTACGGAAAATATATAGGAAAAATCAACCAAAATCTATTGCTATTAAAATTGATGAATTGTAGTTCAAAAATATACGACGAAGTTTGGACTTATTGAAATTTTGTTTATTATTTGAGAAAAAAATGATATTTTTCATTGTGCAAAAAATAAGAGTACTTTTGGAATGGAACTTTTTGTTATATTTTTGGATGGAGCTTTTTGCTATACAGTCAAACTTCCATGAGTCGATATCTGAATGGACCAATATCGAGTAATGGAACAGAAATGTCTTGGAAAGCAGTTTGAAGAGGTAATCATAGTAACCATGAAATTTTGATTTTTGTTAGTTACTTGAGTCGATATCGAGTCATAGAACATTGACTCATTGAGATTTGACTGTATTCACACAGCGAAATGGGCTATCGAAGTTCATATATTTTTGCCTTATGAACGATGGATCGATTATAGCAGTGATCACCAAACTGCGGCCCGCGGGCCGCATGCGGCCTTCGAGAGCATTTTGTGCGGCCCGTGAACGGATTGAATGTTAATGTCAAGTGACCCCCAAGTATTATGGATACGGCAGAAATAAAGACAAACATCTTTTACATTTTTTTTTAATATCCAAGTGTCGCTACTAATATTTGAATAGTGCGCTGTGTTCATAAACATCGTAAGAATGCAGAATCGCCACACATAAAACTGATTTCAAAAAACGTATCGTTTTAGCATCACCCCACGGTAAAAAATAGGCACCATGCTATGCATAGTTCTGCACTTGGATTTGCACTACTGTTGAATCTTGACAAAATCAAAGTAACAGCACTTGAATTCAACGTTGCATGTTTTGATTTGAAATAAAAAAAAGTTAAAATAAACATTTCCGCCTGACCCAGATTTGAACCACCAACCTTCGGAGTGCAAATCTAGTGTCTTACCTCGACACCAACTTGCATCTGTTGAAAGGGATTGAATTGATCTCAATCACTTTCTACAACGAGCTGTCAATGATTGCTCTCATACAAAAGACATGATGTTCAAAATCAACGACTTTTCACTTCAGAGTCTAGTTCTAGAGATAGTAGAGCAAATCCAAAGTTGAAACTCTTCAAATCATGGTGATTGGTGTTTTGAATTGAGTCAAGTGATCAATCTATTCAATCGAACGTGCTGATTTTTTACTGTGCCCATTTCAAGGCAGGCGTATATGGTATACACAGGGCACATAACATATGTGGAACTTACAAGTGAAAGCGAGTGAAATACTGTACCCACTTCCAGCTGCCGGCAAGTGGTATATCCAGTATAAAAGACACCGAACTGTCATTGCCAATGGTAAACAAAAACCGTATGACTCGAGGAGTAGACCAGTTGCTGCAAAGATTGCAGACATTGAGATCGGTGAACTTCGACAACGTTGAGAATCAATGTCTGAAAACAAAACTCATTTATTTTTTTCATAAAATGTAAATGTTTTCTGTCATCCTTTCCAATATTCATGTTACATAACCACAGAATGTGATTTTTCGAAAATCGTATTTCCTATTTTGAAAGTTCCTCTTTCATTACGTGAAAAAGATTATATTTTCCAAAATCCTTCCATTCACATAAAAATAAACTTATGCTAGTAAAAACATAGATACATTGACCCAACTATGTCGGGTGGCATGAATTTAATTCCAAATTTGGTTCAAAAATACTTATTTCCATTTCCTTTGTTGCCGCTCTGGATATATGTTATCTTTGGTTCGCTTCAATACTACGCCGATTTATGTATTGGTGGTGTAACTGTTTTGACATTTCGATGTCCTTATACCAGCATGCAAATATTAAAGTGGGTGCCACTTTTTGAGCTCGAGTTCCACTTATGTTATGTGCACAGGGCCTATCGATAGCAAGGTCCTTGGTTTGAATCCAGGTTTCCCCGAATGTTATTTTTGTTTCCAAATTTTGGTTTCATATTTATACGTTTCAACCTGATTTATTGTGGCGAATTTTTATAAGGGGTTTCTATATACTTCTATAATCCATTTTCCTGAGTGTTTCTAGCGAGTTTAATGTGCTTTTACATTGCCAGTTCTTGGGATTTTCCATTAGTGAGACTATTAATTTAGTGACTGCAGCCGTAACTACCGTGTACGCACCTAACTTTGCGCAGCTCCAAACTTTGCGCATTTTTAACAAGCATGAAGAAATAATAATTAATCAATGATTTTTTCAACAATTCTGTTTCAGCAACATGTTCGTTTATGTGAAATAAGTATTTGACATACATTTGTTTACTAAGAAACCCTTGTTAATGTTAGTAAATAACCAAAAAATCTTATCGTCACACGTATAAACCTAAACTTTTACACCGTCTTAACACAAGCGCTAAGGAGTGGCTCTGCCAAAAATCAACATTTTTCTGAACAAAACTGTGTTGTGAGAAGTATATTTGCGGTGTATTTGCGAAAAAGGTAATATTCTAGTAATTTCATTAATTTTCCATACAATATGTCGAATTTTTATTTGAAAAAAAAAGCGATGCGCAATGTTAGGACCCATTTTTTACATGAGGGTCTTAATTTTTGCGCACTTCTAGCAATTCAAAATGACACGTAAATACATGTACGTTATTGCAAATGATAAAAACTGTCGATCTTACCAGGAATGGTCACTCAATCTATAAGGCAGCGGCTATATATAATATTCCTTAAAGCACCTTTTGTATGAAGCTGAAGGCAAGGTGTGCATCGAAAAATCTCGGAAAACCCACTGTATTGACGCAGAAGGAGACTTTTACTGTAAACATGGAACATGGATAGCGGTTGGCTTCCCAGTTGACGAACAATGATTCACGACGAACAATGAGCCCGTTCAATTATGGAATATCCGGTACGTATGGCAATATAAAATAATGAATGGCTAATGATCAACGATACATCTCCCGAACTAATTGATGCTCCCTATGGATTCGAGTGGAAAAAAAGGGTCCGTCCATTAAGAGACAGCCCCTAAGCAACCTGCAGCATGAAATACTAAGGCAGCATCCATTTATTACGTAACGCTAAAATTTGAATTTTTTTACACCCTACCCCCCCCCCCTCCGTAACGCTTTTTGTATGAAAAATTTCAAATTTTCGTATGAGCCGTAACGCTTGGGCCTACTCCCCCCCTCTCCCTAGAGCGTTACGTAATTTGTGGATGCCGCCTAATGGACAGTACTGCAAACGAGAAAACTATCGAGCATAGCTCGCCTGAGCTTCAGTTGAAGCACATCACTGCTAAAGACTCTAATAAAAAATGAAGCACAGAGTAAATCACTATTCGTGGCCACTCTATGTTTGGGGTGGATAAACAAATTATATTGAAATTCGCGGAAAAACTGATGAAACTCATATTAGTTGTACCCTTTTTATTTAATACAAAACCAGTAAAAAAGTAACATTATTTGGAGCTAACGAGCATTTTAAAGCATGCGCAAAGTTAGGAACAATTCAGATTTTGTGCGCAATGTTAGGCTTTGTGTATCATTGTATCACCTTTTGCATTTTTTATTTTTTTATGAATTATTTTTATTCTTTTTAAATCATGTGTTCTACTGAAGGGTTAAAAGTCTATCGTTGGAAGTAGTTTGAATAAAAAAATACATATTTTAGCCTTATTTGAAGCAAAAATAGGATGATAATTTCTTAACTGCGCAAAGTTTGGTGCGTACACGGTAAGCATAAAATTGTGAATGCTTGATGCAATATTTTTTATAGTGCACCACTGACTTTCAAGGAAGTGTGGCATTCTGGGAACTGGTTTTCGGGGTAATTTTATTCGGGATAATGGCACGAAGTGATGTTTCATTCGAATAAATGTTGCATCGGGGTAATGGTTTTCGGTAAAGTGTTACCGTGTGTGGACCCCGATTTCCTCGGTTTTAAATACCAATAATAAACATAAACTCAATACGTTCATAAATTACCTTCGTAATGATCTGCAAAGACTTTAAACAGCAAACGGCCACCAATATCGGTATCAGCAGCTTCATGATAATGAGACTGGCCATTAAAAAAGGAGAGAATGTCGATACCAGCAGCCTCACCCAGTTTGGATCGAAAGAACTAACAGTGGCCATATTTCCAGTTCCAAAAAACGAAACAAGAATGTAAAGTACCTAGAATAGATGCTAGTTATTAAAAAGAAAAAAAATGTGGAAGTACGAGATTATACATACAAAGGTTAATGCGCGGCGAAAATCTCCGAAATCAACTGGTTTGTTCTGTGTTATTTCATAAAGAAAGGACAGCTTCGTTATCTAAAAAATAAATTGGTGTTTGATATACATTGAGGCTGTCTATTTATGTTTAATGTTACCTTTTGGCTATATGTAGCAATCTCATTTTCTGCCAGCAGCCAGCTGAACATACTTACGGAAAATGCAAACAAAAATAATGGCTCGTAGGACAGTGACAAGATCATGAATGGCACAGCATAATTAATAGTAATGGCCATAAGTCGAATTACGATGGTGGTGGATGTGGTAAATGGAATTACGAAAGATATAACTGGAATGTATAAAATAAGATAAAATAAATCTTAAGAAATTAAATTTTTACTGAATCTAATACTATTTTTTTTTTTGAAAACAGCGATTACAGAAATGCCCAAAAGCTTTATCTCAATATCATTGCTAGGTTTTTTTTTTAATTCCGGGAACCCAATAATTCAATAAATCTTTAAGCTATTTAGAGGAATATCTATAAATAAATGATAATCGATTTTTGTGCTATATATACCATTTATTTCCACTAGAGTTTGTATCATTTGACAGGTAGAGTAAGGTGTGGCCTTCCTTAGCCGAGTGGTTAGAGTACGCGGCTACAAAGCACAGCCATGCTGAAGGTGTCTGGGTTCGATTCCCGGTCGGTCCAGGATCATTTCGTAAAGGAAATTTCCTTGACCTCCCTGGGCATAGAGTATTATCGTATCTGCCACACGATATACGAATGCGAAAATGGCAACTTTGGCAAAGAAAGCTCTCAGTTAATAACTGTGGAAGTGTCATAAGAACACTAAGCTCAGCAGCAGGCAAAAACCGTGCTGTTTTCGGAATCCGTGCAAATGTGTTTATTATTGTCAACCAAATACGTTTCGTTCGTACTATTTCTATTTAGGTTGCTTATACACGCAAAAAAATTGTTCGGTAGAAACTACCATTTTAGGGGGTTAACTTAAGCGCTCGCACCGGCAATTTTCAGCAGACCAGAAATGCGCTTGATTTTACCATGTCTGTAGTTGGAATCAGATTGTTGTAAATTATTTCTGTCAAATGTACCAGTAATGCGGTGGAGTTTATCGTAAACATAGTAAATTGGTCTGAAATTCCATGGTAGTTTTAAGAATGGGCGTAGTCTGCTAAAATAGTTATTTTTACCACAGATTTTTTTCCCGTGTAGGAAATGTAAACAAGAACAATGGTTCTTTCTACGTTCATGTTTTGAACTTCCAATTTTCAAGGGAATTTGAGACTCTTGGATTTTTTAGTTTGCTTGTTTTTTTTTTAGTTTGTTATAATAAGCCAATGAATTTAAAGGCATGACCAATCTCGCTAGTTAATCTATATGCTCTATGCATCTACACAAAGATGTGCTATTTCAAGCTTCCATTAAATTCTTGGTTGTCCTCGAAGATTCTCAGAAATTAAAACAGTAAAATTTATTTGGCCAAGGTTGGCTTATAGAGTATAGGTTAAAGGCCGGCATTCGTGTGGCATTTGGCGTCAACTAAAATAAAGTAGGTAATTAAAACAGAATTGAAAACGGAATTCAGTACTATACCATTTAATTCCGCTAGAGTTTATAGGCAGATACGCGTATTTAAACGTAATCGTAAGGCCGTCTTCAGTGTCATATGACTCTTAGGTCGAAATACGCGTATCTGTCAAACTACTGGAATTACATTGTATACCTTATACCTAATACCTAGTCGGTCTCTCACCTATTTATTTATAGGTATTCCACTAAACAGCTCGAAGATTTATTATCAAATAAATTATCTATTATTACACAAAACTTTTATATCACTGAATACTGAAGAAACACAAAGGTTAACCCTCTCTTTCCCATGGTAGCACAGGTGATCCACCGATTTTCAACGAACGCGGACTAAACCGAATTGGTACGAGTAGCTCAATAATAATTGAAATAAATTTATACGCTCATTTGTCTTATCAAACATCGAAATAAGCGACCTAAGGGTCAAACTATTGAAAAACAATCAACTAACTATTGAAAAACAATCTTTTTTTTTATTTTGGTTTTGAATAATATAGCTTATTTGGAACAACTTTTGTTCAAGCACTTTTTTTAGAAACGCCATTTTGATAGCTAAATTGTCGAACAAAGCTGTGGGAAAGAAAGGGTTAATCTAGACTCCGCGTTGCTTGAGAAGAATATCCGTACACTTCATACAAATAGTAGGCGTTTTGTTTGTAGTGGACGGATTCAGATTCATTTCTGAGGTGTACGGATTTCGATCCAGCATGGTATTCAACCAACTCTCAAACAAACAACTATCACGAGATGAGCTTTTGAGCAATACTGTTGGCTATTTCTCCGAATCGGTTTTTCTCAATAGATGAGAATATGTTTGTGATCAATTATATCACTGATATTTTTACACATATTTTACTTGCCTAAAAATAGCCACGATAATGTTCGATTCATCCAACTTAAGTCGATTCCTGTCTCAATCATGTAAATTGATATCAACAAATTTACAGCGAAACTCCAACATACAACGCACTGCATACAACGGAACATATAGTTTTCCGTATATTTGATGTTTACCATTGTGTTAGCGACAGACCACAATAAAACGCCAAAAACTCTATAAAAAAGAATATATGAATTAATCCATTAAAATTTTGAACCAATGATAAGACTTACAATAACCAAGGATGATTTGAATCTTTTTCCACGACTGGTAAAATGGGGAAAATTGCCAACGCAATATTACTAGCAATAATCGATAAAAGTAAACTGCCTGAGTTGTTCCGCTTTAGATGGTAGCTGAGATATATTGTATTGCCTAACAAAAACAAGCTGAGAACGCTGCGTTGGAAAAACGCTATAACCTGAAATGAGAATCATATTAAAGTAAAATCATGTTGTTTACAATAAATACACATGTTAGTGTTAAATTAACTACACTCTTGGCAATGTTGATGAGGTTGAAAATATTGCTGATTCAATATTAATCCGTCTATTCTAAGGCGAAGTAGGCCTTCATTGAAGTTTATCGATGACTGTTCCTTATTCAACTCACGATTTATGCGAAGTAATGAAAGTTACTTGGTGTTAAAACAAGTTAAAACCAGGGCTGGGAATGGAACTGGAAGTAGGCCTGAATTTCGCAAAACTCACGTGGCACTCCTCTCTACAGTAGTTCAAAAACATGAATCTCATCAAGTAGTCAATTTTGGGTGCATGATATTTTTAAATCACTAGTGTCATTGCAGGCTGTAAATGCGAGAAATGCAGCGAAAAATATAACATTTTTTCTAAATTATGTGTCGGAACCCATAAAGTTGTGTTCTGCCAAGAAAGACAGCATTGTATAAAATTTTTCGTTCCTAGTTACACGAATCTCCAAGTTAACGGTTGGAAACATTGTGCTTGTTAGAATAAAGCATAGAAAAATACTAAAAAATATGCATGAGACAGCTTCCTTCAGTTTTTGTTCCAGTGCGCCGCGTTATACCCAGAAAAAATACAATCTTTAAAAGTTTGGGAACCTCTGAACTACGTTATTCAGCGAATGATTGCAAACATATGATTTCATATCTATAGGGCGTTTGATCTAACCCTCATCAAGATACCCGCGTGGAAATTTTTTTTAAAGCATTCGTTTTTTGTCGTTCAAATAACAAAATTATACTGGAATCCTGGAATCGTCAGTGGCGCTCTAAGTAATTCAGTCCTCATAGTTTATATTGATCCGAAAAAGTATCACCATATGCGTTGACAAGCAGAAAGTATGCTGATATTTTTTCAGTTGCGTTACCAACTGATTTTCATTAATTCTAAATTGTGACATGATATACCAACAATCATCAACGATGCGTACACATTTCAATGACGGTCTACTTCGCCTTAAATTGTGAACTGCAATGTCACTATGGCTGCCAAAACGAATGTAAATTCATTATGTAAAGTATTATTCAATGATAAATCGTACAAACAATGCCATCTCCAACACAGCAAACAAAATCCTTACAATTGAACATAACATATATAGAATATTGCAAGCGAAACGACTCCATTTACATGCTTTAACACTAAAAATTCTCACCCGTGTTCAGACTGAGCTGCATCACAGATTTTTCAACGTATAATCATATAAATAGAGCATCCTCGTTTGCAATTTTGGAACCGATTGAGCAAATTACAAAAATCGTAAGTTCTGATGACTTCTATTATTTGAAGTTAGGGAGCTTAAAAAGTTGGAGCAAATATACCGCAGACCGCTGAATCGCATGTATCGCAATATCGAATGAAATGGAAAGTCCACTTCTAACTTCCAAACGCTTCAAACTAGTCAAGCGATACATTTCTGCCTCTGCAAGATTAATGAAAGGTATGATTTGCACAAAATCGCTCGTGTTTTAAGCAGCCGATGTCGTAGAACGGAGAAATGCTCACTTTTTTTTACATATTTGGTATCAAACTCCATATAAATAAATGCATCATCACTTCAATACATCATTTGATTTTTTTAATTTACCATTGGTCAAAAAAGTTGAAATTTAGCGTGACTTAATTTAAATTCTAGTTTCTTCCCATACTGCCAAAAATGCACACTTGGTATTTCATTTACTCAATGCCTACTTTTGTCGGATGTTACAAATATGCAGTTATGGGTAGTGAAGGTACAGTTGTGTTCAGAATAATAGTAGTGAAAGCCGATTTTCATACAAAATGCTCAACTTTAGCATGCTGTAACTTTGTTTCCATATGAGCAATCGGCATGAAATTTTGGCAGTGAACTACAAATATACTCAATTTTATTATTACAAGATTTGAAAATTTTCACACTACCGGCTAAAAAGTTAAGCATCAGGTGAAATCGCTCAAAATAATAGTAGTTTTTTTTTTGTAAATTTTTGTTCAGCAACAATTTTGTAAAAAATTGGCTCGTTTATACATTCATAGCTTGGGTGGAAATGGTTGAAATGGTGACTAAAGGAAAATTCAAAAACTCAAAATACAGCAGATATTTAAATTATTATAACTACTATTTTTTGAGCGATTTCACCTGGTGCTTAACTTTTTAGCCGGTAGTGTGACAATTTTCAAATCTTGTGATAATAAAATTGAGTATATTTGTAGTTCACTGCCAAAATTTCATGCCGATTGCTCATATGGAAACAAAGTTACAGCATGCCAAAGTTGAGCATTTTGTATGAAAATCGGCTTTCACTACTATTATTCTGAACATAACTGTATATCACAATTACACTTTAAAGTATCATTAACAATTATTTCCAAATTTTAAGAAATATATAAAAACGCGCGGATTCAGGGTGTGCTGAATTACGGCACATTACGGTATTTTGTTATTATTCGGTTACTATTTCGTTTATTCGAGCGAATATTTGTAAAAATCGACATAATCGGCCAAATATTCGCTGCCCATAAACGCATAATTGTCCCATGTACATAGGAAACCCAGCAAACATGGGACTGACATGCATTTATGGGCAGTTCGGTACATCTCTACTTTCAGTTTCACTCAAGATTATAAGCTTAATTTGGAAAGTTTACGTGTCGTGTACATTTCAGAGTTTTTGGGTGTGTAATTGTTGTGTTAAAAAAGAAAATTTGTTTAATGTTAAATAATTATGAAAGACGTTGAATAATCATGAAAGATGCAACAGTACATACCGTCAACGTACCAGTACCCGCTCATGTTCCAGTAGCCCACTGGAAGCATTAACGTGTTCGTGTCTTTAGCCCGCTCACACGTTTAAAAAGTAAGGTAATTTAAATACGTACATAAAAAATTGTCCACAATATGATTCAATTTGTCGATCGTCTAGTAAGTAGTTTTCAAATTTACTTTGTTTAAACTTATCTTTCATCAGTGTGAGCGGGCTACTGGAATATGAGCGGGTACTGGTGCACTGATGGTAGTATATTGACTCAATCTTGAAATACTTACACATATTTCTGCACATCCAACAAATATCACAGATTGTCCAATTACTTTCATGTTGATGACTCTGATGTAGGTTTTCCACGAAGCCAGCACAGGAATCCAAAGAAATACTGGTAGCACAAAGTAGAATATAACTGTTTTTGGAGTTCTTTGCACTAAAATGAAAAAAAAATGTTTTAAATGAGGTTCCCAAATATACGACAAAAAAAAAAGAATACTCACGAATATTATACCCAATTATTAAAATAACACAAACAAATCCTCCCCAAATCAGTTTACGACTGATCTTAGAAAACACCGGTTCAAAAACGAAAACTTTGCTCAGTACTATCAAAATCCAACCAATCATTGCGATCGTTAGCATTAACAGTAGTTCGTGTTTATAATATGTTTGATAGAACTCAATCGCTTCCAATGTAACATCTATGAGGACATCGCATAGTGCTATCTGTAAATATACAAAACTGTTATAGAAATTCAATGCAAAATAAATTTACTATATTCACAAATTATACCACTTGTTTGAAGTTTTTTGCCCGATAAACTGATTCCATGTCATTTTTCAATTTGCTGATTATCGTAGCATAATCCGACTCTTTTTTGGGAATATTCCACTGAAATAGTTTCTGACTAGATTGATATTTGTAATGATCATACTGTTGATAAAGTTGCTCAAAATTTTTCCGCATGAACTCTGCTACGTACATCTGAAAATTTGTCATATATTTCTATTTGGTTGGAATGAAATTATCAAAATAATCGAATATTTACATCACTAGCATTCAAATACTGCTTAGGTAGTTTACCACAACTGTTCTTAGGAATAGCTTGGCCAAGAAGAGACGATAACAAGGGCGCAACATCGGCTTGATTCATATCCCACCTTGGAACGATTACACCGTCAATGATCGCGTTTTTGCTGTTAATAAAAATCATATGTTTAATAAATAGTAGTATTTTGTTTTAACCCTCTAATACCCAACCCCGACTTTAGACGGGGTACACTTTGGAATTTTGTGTGTTGAAATTTTAAAGATAACTTTTCGTTCTATGGTTGAACAGAAAGCTACCGCAGCTATCACAGTACTGTTTTTCACAAAGCATTATCGATAGGCTATTTTTCAATGCTTTGGACTGTACTAACATACTTTGATTAGATGGTTTCGTTCAATGATATAATGATTTTTAAACCTGCGGTAGAACTTTGACAGCTGCGGTAGAACTTGGCGGTTACCGCAGCACTGAAAATTTTCAAAATAACCGCAATATCTTTTCAGTTAATTTGTCATATAAAAAATCGCACAAGCAAAACAATTGTGCGGTTAAAACTACCATTTTAAGGTGATTATAGAACGAAGCCACAATTCAAATTTTCAAGAGCACAAGACTGGAGAAGCAAACAGCATTCCGCGTTGAAAATTTATCCCATTGGTCACCACCAGCAAGCAAGTAATTTGATTGATTTTCAACGCGAACTGTTGTCAGATTCTCCAGTCTTGTGCTCTTGAAAATTTAAAGTTTGGCTTCGTTTCATAATCACCTTAAGGGGTTCACTTAAGCGCTCGCACCGGCAATTTTCAGCAGACCAGATATGCACTTGATTTTATTATGTCTTTAGATGAAATCAAATTGATGAAAATGGTGGTGGATGGTCCCATAAACATAATAATTTGTTCTGAAATTCCATGGTAGTTTTAAGAATGGGCGTAATCAGCTAAAATGGTGGTTTTTAGCACAGTTTTTTATGTGTACCTTTTATATTTTTCTATAATCAACCTATCACAGAAGAAAAACCGGTGGTATTAAAATAATTTCAAACCTGTTTTTCCGGAACATAAAACAAATAAAAAATCTACAGCAAAAAAAAAAAACTTATATTTTCTAAATTATTGGAAAAGCTTGAATTTTTATTATTGCTAAAAATCAGTAATCAGAAGGGTTAAAAAATGTAAAAGGATAGGAAAGGTAAACAAAATATATAAAAATCAAAAACCAAAATTCATAAATTAGTGAATATAAATGCCTCATTGTCCAAAACGTGTTTAGAACAATTTTGGAAGCAGAAACAATAGCCAGCGTTAAAATAACATGAAAGAACAGTTTGTTTTCAAAAAAGGAAAGACATATTTTATAAATATACAATTGATTCGATGATCAAACAAGGAAATTCAATGAAAAACAAAATATTTAAGAAAGAAAGCTTGAGGCTTATGACAATTTCAGACTTGTGTCATTAAGGCTTATGACTTTTGCGCCTATAGGTCAGGCTAGTGACGTAAAAATCTCAGCTACATGCTCCTCACCTGATAAAATTATGCATGTCATGAACAAATGTGAAGAATGCTGAAAAATGACACTGAGCAACCCTTTTCCTAACCCATAATTTTCATTTGTTGACAAATGCGCAATAACATAACTGATTTTGAAAACTATTTGAAACTCAAGATTGTGGTCTATATTTTTTCTCTTGTAAATACTTACGCAGTATCTTCAATCCAAGCATTCTTCCAATGTCGAATACCCGCTCCCCAAGCCACGAATGGTGTTTCAGTTTCAACCGGATGTCCAGATCCATGTGATCCTTTATCTGTCATTCCATGATCTGATGTGAAGATGTATGTTGTTTTTTGATCATGGTTAGTTACACGATCAATTAACTGGACAATCGTCTCAATACCATGGTCGACGATGATAAGGTTATCTGTGAAAAGACTTCATTGGAACTGCACATTGAATTTGTTGACATTGGAAAATAATTCTTTGGATGCCTCACCTTGAATATGGTTTATGTACATGACCTGATGTGTCCATTCCCAATAAATGTAGGAAAAGTATTACTTTTTTCTTCGATGTGAGGATTTCGATATTTTCAGTTTTCTCAAAAAAATGTTTCACTTTCTCAAATACCCACATATCAAGGACACTGGTATTTGAACTTTTCGAAAATTGTTCTACTTCAGCTGGATAACTGTCAGCAAAAATTTTTTCGGAGTTCATTTCGTTTGAGAAAATTGACAAAATATCGGGACTCCCCCAACTATATGTTGTTTGGCTTCGGTTGAAAACAGAATCAAATTCAACGGGGTTTTCCTTCCATCCTTTGAATATGGCGCTTGGATCTTCATAAAGACCTGTAATTCATAATATCGTACTACGAATGAACATTTTTACATTTCTTTCTGCCAATCCTGGGGTTAGTTTAGGTTAGGTTAGATGATTATTATCGATAGATTTAAATGTGTAGGAGTTAAAATGAAAATGGAAATATGTGTTATGATAATGACAACATCACGTTTGAATTAAAGATTATCTTTTAAGCATGAAAATGTGGATAAATATTTTTATATTCGCTTATATAAAATGAAAATTGTTGAGCTTAAAACTGAATCGCACAGTGATTAATATGCGAAGGTAGAGAAAACCTCAAAAGTATCAAAAATCGATTGAACATGCCATTTGAATTGAAATCTGAAAGCTGAATTGGGAAGCAAATGTGGGATTAGTCAAATTATTTTTTTCCCTCATGGGGGAACAAATTGTTTGTCTGATTTCATGGAATTATGATGCATTTCATGGAATTATCATGCATTTGTCGAGTTGAAAATTACCACCTAATAAATCATGTCCTTGACCTTTAGACGCGATTTTTTTTTTGATCGATTAATGATTCCACCGAGAATCCGTCCAAAGATTCATCCGCTGATGCCTCTTGAAATTTCTACGGGGCTTTTTTAGATATTTTCTACTAGGATATTTATCTTGAAATTCCTACAAATGTTCCTCTGAGAACATCTCCAGAGTTTCCTGCTAAAATTATTTCAGAAATTGCATAAGAATTCCTTCATTGGTTGCTCCAGGCATTCTTTCAAGCAATACCTCTAAGTATTCGACCAAGGTAATCAATGAAAAATTTTTTTAAGGTCCCCTCCAGAAAATCCAGTAACGACGTATTAGATATAATTCTAGAATTTCAGCTAGAACAAACTTCTAAGAATTCTTTCATAAATGATTTCAGAGATTCAATAGGATTTTTTTTAAGATTTTTTCATTAATTCTTTAAGGCGAAGTAGGCCGTCATTGAGATTTGTACGCGTCGTTGATGATTGTTGTTAATTAATCTTACGATTTCGAATCAAAGAAATTCAGTTGGTTTTGCACTGGCTCAGCTGAAAAAGTATCAGCGTTCTTTATGCATGTTAGCGCGTACAGTGATACTTTTTCAAGTCAATATAAACTATCAAGACTGAGTTTTATCACTTTGAAATGCAAGCTCAAAAGTCATCATTGTTGCCAAAACGAATGACGGGCTATCTAGCCTTAAAAAAATCCTCCAGATTTCCTCATGAATACCCATAGGAACTTCATTTGTATCAAATTCAAGTATTGTCAAATCGGTTTCCTAAAGAAATCACGCCAGTTAATACCAAGGAACTGTTATAAGGAATTATCTTCATAGATTTCCCTTTTTTATATCGCGCGATTTCTTCACAAATATAGCTTAGAATTCCTCTGATCCTTCGATGATAATTTAGGAAAAAGGACGATCCTCAATGTTAAAAGGATTCTCCTTTTTATTCAAGGCATTGATTCAGGGATTCCTGCGAAAGTTTTTTTCAGAGATCACTTCCTGAACTATTCCAAGGTTTTTTCATTAATATTCCAGCGGTCTTAGCAGGAATTTCTCTTTGGTTTACTCTTGACCAACTATACCAAACCAAAAATTGTTCTTGAAAGCTTCAGAAATTATAAAAAAATTGTTTAGTTTTTTTTGCAGGAATTTCTCTTTGGTTTACTCTTGACCAACTCAAAGAACTCTTTCAAAGATTCTCCCATACGTTCTAGTAAGAATTATTCCAAAAGTTTCTTATAGGAATCCTTCCTTGGATGCTTTTACCTTCATTTACTGTGTCAAAAGTTTCCCTAGGTTTTCTTTCAGAGCTTCTAGCGGGAGTCTCATCCAGAAATTCCTACAAAGACATCTGCGGAATTTTCTCCTTACATTCATGCTAGTTATTGCAGACTCAACTTAATTTTTTAAGTATTTTATGATGAAAGAAAAAAAATCAAGGATTTATCTTCAAATATAAACACGAAAAACCCAGTAATTCAATGAAGAAATTTAAGTTTCTTCCTACTAGAGCGCGAACTGAACGCACGCTTAACCCTTTTACCGGCAGTTTCATTTTTTCACCACAAAAAAGTCTTCAAATCATAATAACTTTTCTGTTTCTCAATATGCTTGTACCATTTTTTTCACAAATTCTCCAGAAACTAATTCTTCTAGTATTGACCATTAGTCATCTGGTTTTGAAGATATTCCGGTATTCCTTGGGGAACCAACACTTTCCATATAAAATTTCTTTGGTCGCCATTTTGTTTTTACTCAATTTATCCGAAAAATAAAATGTGGGCCATATAATATCAAGTAATAAGGAGTTTCTCTGAAAAAATGCAAATCGGTTAAGTTTTCTCCAGGAAATCTCAAAATTAAAATATGTTTTTTTTTCAGTTCTCAAGATCTTGTTACGCTCGGAGTGGTACCAAAACCAAAAGCGAAATAACCGAACCGAATATGAGAGGAAATCTGAAACCTGATATAATTACGAGGGTTATGACGAAGAGTCGGTTTCCCTACGAATTTTGGAATACCTTCGAATTCAATGATCAAAACTAATAGAGATGCTAACAATAGGAGAAGTTCTTGAGAAAATCTGTAAAAAATAAGGTGTAAAAATATTGTGAAACAGAAAGGTTACCGGGATTTGAATATTTTTGTGGTGAAAAATGAAGCTGTCGGTAGAGGGGACAATGGCGTTAATCTACTGGAGTAGGTACATATTTCTTCAAAAAGTTATCTTTTGCCGGATTCTTCCAGGATTTTTCCAGGAATGTTTAAAATTTCCTAATTGTTTCCATCAAGAAATTCGTAGAGTACTTATACAGAAGCATTATTTTACAATCCCACCCAATACAATTTTATTTTATTTTACAAACAATTAGGTATTCAGGAATTTCAGGTTTGTTTTCTATTCTTCGAAGTTTTAGGTTTTTCGTGAATTCCCTTAAAAATACGTTTGAATATTTTCCCAGAAATTTATGCTGGAATTTTTTGAAAAGACAATTATCAGATTTTTAACCCGTATAGGCCTGAGTGAAAGCAAAAATACTAAAACCCTCACCGCTCAACGAATTCTTAACGGATTCAAATGATTTTTTGTCAGTTTATTGGCCCACATATCTAGTTTCTAGAAGTGGACAGAGGAACTCGGAAATATTCCTGTGGTCGGAGTTATTCCGGTGGGTCACTGGGTCAAGTCGGGTAAAAAAGGCTATTTTTTGGGACATGCCTAGTTACCTTTATTTATTTGCAATGAGAATCATTTTAATTTGCATAAATCATTAGGATTTGATATTCAGCATTATAAATGAAGAGTTTTGCATAGTTTAAAATAAACCGGATGTGGCAATTCGGATGTAATGCCCGGAAGAACCGGCTATAAATTTGTTGGATACTAAACCGTTTCAATTCTCGAAAAGTGGATCTCAACCATAATTGTGCACTAAAATGCGTTCCCATAAGCTTGGCACAGATGTTCAGATACAAATTGGGCACTTTATCGTAAGTTTGAGGCGTCCCGGGACCCGAAAATGGTCATTTGTAGCATCAATCAAATGCAAAACTCATAGTTATCAAATTCAATCGTTTCTCAAAAGGTTTACAATGATGTAATTTTCTTAAAATTCCGTCATATAGTGGCCACATTATAGCCGATTCTGGAAATTATCTGTGACTTGAAATTTGCCTACTTCCAGGGGCACAAACGCACAGTGCCTGTTCACCCGACCTGACCCAGTGACCCACCGGAATAACTCCGGCCACAGGAATATTACCGCGTTCCTCTGTCCACTTCTAGAAACTAGATATGCAGCCATTCCATGAAAAAACGATCTAGTGGGTCACCGAATTCCGTGGAAATTTGCTATTTTGTTCCTTACCCGAAATAAGGATACATTTCCGAAATAGGATGACCAGAAAAATCGCGATTTTGCATAATTTTTATTTTTAAAAATATAATAACTTTTGAACCGTTCGACCGATTTTCAATCTTTTAAGACGAAATGAAAGCTAAAGATTTTAACTTTTCAGAAAAAATATGAAACTTCACAAAAATTATTTTTTTACATGAAAAAACAATAAAAAATTTCCGTTTTTTCGTGTTTTGAAGGCCTCGGGACCAAAGGGGCTATTGCTGTTCTCATTTTTTCTTGAAAGTTCAGGAAATTTTACGTTTACTGTCAAATTTTCAGCGATGTATATTTTTTAGTTTTTGAGATATATTTTTTTGAAAATAAAAAATCAGTCATTTTTCATCGGCACATACTGTAGGTCTCAGCGCATTAGATTTTTTATTTTTTAAGTAATCATAACTTTTGAACAGTTCAACCGATTTCCAATCTTTTCTTATGGAATGAAAGCTCAAGATTTTTAGGAAAACATATAAAACTTTGAAAAAAAAAATTTTAAACATAAAAAAAAATGAAAATTTCTAAAAGAACTTGAAATTTTTATATTTTTTCATGTAAACATTTTTTTCAGATATTTTAGTTTTTTAAATTTTGTCTGAAAAGTTGAAATCTTAAGCTAATAGAAAAAAAATATTGAAAATCGGCTTACCAGTTCAAAAGTTATGATTTTTTGAAAAATAATAAAATCTAATGCGCTGAGACCTACAGTGTGTGCCGATGAAAAATGACTGATTTATTATTTTCAAAAAAATATATCTCAAAAACTAAAAAATATACATCGCTGAAAATTTGACAGTAAACGTAAAATTTTCTGAACTTTCAAGAAAAAATGAGAACAGCAATAGCCCCTTTGGTCCCAAGGCCTTCAAAACACAAAAAAACGGAAAATATTGATTTTTTTTCATGTAAAAAAATATTTTTTGTGAAGTTTCATATTTTTTCTGAAAAGTTAAAATCTTTAGCTTTCTTTTCGTCCAAAAAGATTGAAAATCGGTCGAACGGTTCAAAAGTTATATTTTTTTTTTTAAATTAAAAATTAAGCAAAATTGCGTTTTTTCGGGTCACCCTATTTCGGAAATGGTCACCCTAATCAAAAAATCCAAAAACACGTGTATCCTTATTTTGGGTAAGGAACAAAATAGCAAATTTTCACGGAATTCGGTGACCAACTAGATCGTTTTTTCATGGAATGGATGTATGTGGGCCAGTAAACTGACAAATAATCATTTGAATCCGTTAAGAATTCGCTGAGCGGTGAAGGTTCTAGTATTTTTGCTTTCACTCAGGCCTATACGGGTTAAAGATTCAACTATGAATTCTTATGGGAATCCCTCGTAGGGCTCCACAAGATATTTTTAGGATCCCTCCATCAATTTCGTCAGGCATACCATCACTTTCCAAATGCATTAGAAAAGTATCGTCAATGCTTTTCAATAGAAAAAAAATACCCAGAGCTGACCACAATTCGCTTGAGAGGTTCAGGAATTACTCATTTACATTATTACTCATACATATTTAGGAACTACTCGAAGTTTTTTTTTTTTCATTCTATGCGCATTTCTCCAATCACTTCCCCTGGTATATTTGTTAAGGGGTTTCTCCAGGAACTCATACAGAAATTACTCTATGCGTTCCTCCAAGAATTTTTCAAAAACAAAAACAAAATCTCCTACAATACCATTTTTTTTCTAATGCTAGCTCTTAGAAGTCATTCCAGGACTCCTTTAGATAAACTTCCAGTATTTATTACAAGAGTTACCCATGAGTTTTCGAAAATCTTTGGAATTAGGTACCTCAATTCTTGTGGAGATTTCTCCATATATTCTTAAATTTCTCCATAGAAGCTGAACGATTTTTTTTCACAAATACATTCAGGAATTCTGTACTAATTTCTGGGAGTATTCCTTCAAATTTTCTAGCAAGGATTTTTCCAATTTCTTCCATGATTTTTTCTTCCCAGAAAGTTATAAAATTTTGAAAAAATCCTCAAGAAATTTCTTAAAATATTTCCTACTCTATTAATTCCTTCTGTTTAATAATTATGTGAGAATTTCTTCTAAATTTTTTACGAGAATATTTCCATAAGTTGCTGAGATTTGTTATTTGGTTGTATATCTCCAATATTGTACAAATTTCTTCGACGATTTTTTTCAAGGGCTAAGCGTTCTTAGCATTTATTTCAAGAAAAATGTTGAAACCTAAGAGTTTTCTGGTGTGTAAAGTAAGGGCCTTTCTTAGCCTAGTGGTAATATTCGCGGCTGCAAAGCAAACATATGCTGAAAATGTCAGGGTTCGATCCGCGGTCCTTTTTATAATGGAAACTTCCTTGACTTCCCTGGACATCAAATTTGCAAGAAAATATACTATTTTTATAATCTGATGGTTCAGAATTGACGTGCCATGAACATTTAATTCAAGCTTTTTATTTTGCTCACACAAACCTGCAAATAACGCTACATGTCCTGGTCTGGACTCCGTTGGAACTCGGGTGTGCGATATTCCAAATGCACCGTTCGAAACGATGGTTTTTTGCAAATAGCCTGTCCTGTTTGCTTCATGCTGAAGAAATGATTCCGCTCTTAATCCATCGGCAATAAATACAACAACCCTGAAAATATTGAATCATGAAAAGAAAACAGAAATATAATAATACCCTCCCCTAGGACGTGTAATCTTGCCGCGATGGGTGGGCTTACCCCATTAGCACTTATATGGGAACCAAAGACATGTCCAGTCGTGGTGGTATCACATCAGGAAATATTTGTTTAATGCCGCGTCATCAATCATCTGGCATAGATGCATCAATCTTACGGATGTGATCCAACGGTTATCCTGTTACCAGGCATCGGGGTAACAGGAGCCGTAGCCACGCTTTGATGCAGATAGGTTAGATTTTGTTTAAATGGTTATAATATTGACTAATGAGGAGAATGACTAAGGATCCATCGAGTAGAATGTGACACAAATGTTAATTTGTTATGCTTCTCTCATTAGAATCATAATAAAAAACCACATTTATTATGTTGGTATCATAAAACTACAACAACTTCATTCTCGCAAAATTTTAATAAATAGATAGGGCTTAGGCGCGATGAAGCTTTATTTTGTCACCGAAAAGTGGATCCGGACAATAAAAAAATTACTTTCTATTTCTTTATTATTTCTAGTATAGTTTCTGACACATAGAAAAGTATTTACGACGATTCTAAATCAAAACAGACGAGACCAGATTTGAATATGAATAGATGTATAAAACAAACTGATCAAAATCATTATTGACCAACATGACAAAAGTAGTGAACTTAAAATATTCAACTTGTCCAAGTACTAATAAACATGTTAAAATGGATCTTTAGCAATACTGACCAACGGGACTGAGGAAAAACTAGATCAACAGTCAACACATATAGTTTCCGATGTCGTTGACTATAATCAGCGATGTAGTCAAACGTAATTCAATGAAAACTCACTAAATCCTGTTTATTCCTAATACTAATAGCTTTCTTTCTTTCTTTCTTTCTTTTCATGTATAACAACTAACAACAACACCATCACGAGGGAGCAAGTGGTCTGTCGTATGTATAAAACGTCGTGTTTGGAGCCGAACCACATAGATCAGCACGGACACGGATCGAATTAATCAGGGTGGGTGTACGGCTGTCAACTACAAACAAAGCTCGCCTAACAATCATCTCTAACGCGGGCCGACCCAAACAGCATCATCTCTCACGCGGGCCGACCCAAACAGCACAGGTCGAAAACGCGGGCCACGCCAGGCAGCAAATGCTGATGCTTCTCAACACTCAAACAGCAGGATGTCTAGCAGCCTTGTGAGCCACACGAACACTTCCACAAAACATGAACGGTAGGCGCACCTCGTTGCGTATACCTCTCCCTGGAATTAACATCGAACTGAGGTAAAAACGATCCATAAGCGTTGGTGGGTATACTAAGAAAGGGGTAAGTAACATTTTTAACTTTTAGCGAACGCATATTGTATACCATTTCAGCCCCCTACATATTCACCCGCCCGATAATACCGTACCAATAGCTATGTCTATCCAAACTGTAAACTAACTTGAGACATTATTCAACTGAATTCTCATTTTGAGAAGACCTCAGAACAATGACAATAAGACGAACATAAAGCACATCGATGACCAAACCAAACACATTTACAATACATTAGATTTGTATGACTATTTAAAACCAAACACTTGATTCATATTTTGAAATTTATTCATATAGTATAACACATCACGTTTCAGACTAGTAGCATAAACGACTAAAATACTAGATAATACATGACGTACAATGACGAGGCACTTCAGATAGTTTTTGTTCGCGTACAGATGGAAGCACATTTCATGTTTTTTACTTCAATAACCTTCATTCGGAAAAAAGATCTCCCTATCGCTATCGTTTGATATAAGACCGCATTCTGTATAATTAACATTTTGTGTCTATCATTGTCAAAAGATGCTTGGAGATGACATCTGTGCTATAATTTGTCAACATAGACTACTACAACATAGCTCTGTATGTTATTTCCAAGAAATGCATTAATTAATAACATATATTTTCATGTCGCTTATCCATGCGTAAACAAGAATCCAAATTGCCCAGGACTAAAGGCTGACTATACAAACATGACTACGGGAGGGAAACTGAAGCAAAAACAATTTAATAAAACTACTTCTGCACAATATTCAAACAAAATAGTGTTAAAGCGGGCAACATAGCCTATTCCGTCTAAATATTGGCAAAAGTAGAGGTAAAATTTGCACTACGAGGTCCAGCACAGACAAAGAAGCTGTCATACAGCTCCAGCTGGAAACCTCATAAAAAAAAAAAAAAAAAAAAAAAAAAAAAAAAAAAAAACAGAAATATAATAATTACAGACATATTTCGCTAAAACTAAAAGTAAAAAATATATGGATTTTAAGCAATTTTCTATTGTCTCCGCAATATAATATATGGCTCGAAATTATGCCCCGCTGATTCAAACGTTTGTCCCAATATGGGCAAAAAATGGTTTCGAAGCATTTATACAAAAACTAATACACCTCCAGGCATATTTACGATATACAGTCGACTGTCCTCATCTCGATATCGAAGGGACCATCGAGATAGAGTAAAATCGAGACAAAGAACAATTTTTTAATGAACTCCAAGAAAATTAAAAACAAACAGACCTTATTTCGTGTTTGAAATTTGTTTTGAACCACTAAAATCTAGTCTAGTAACCTATGATAAAGGGGCATATCGACAAACGGAGATGAATGAAATCACATCGAGATATGGAGAATGAAAATGTATGCAAATTGAAGGGATTGAAAAAATCATCGACATAGGGAGAATTATCGAGATGTAGAGAGTCGACTGTACCTAGGTACGCCCTTACATAGAAAATAAATAAAATTTGATTTATTTTTTTCTCCATGTTATGGAAGTTTAAAAGGAAATTACAATTTTCACGTTTTACAAGAGTGAAACTATCTTACTTGAATAGCATCCAAACCACTATAACATTCATACCATTAGCTTTGTATTGAGCCGAAAATCTTAGAAACTCTTACCCCACGCGAACTTTTGCCCCACTTTACTCTATGAAGCAAAGAAGGCTGTCGATTTTACCATGAGTGGGCAACATTTTTTCAATAGCGTTTTCAGCTGTCGAAAAGCCAGAAACCAGGGACGAAGAAAAACATGCTCACTATACTCAATTCACTGACATTTACACTGATAAGGCAAAATAAAGTGCCAGTTTTCGAATTTCTCTCATTGATTTGGTTCAAAGTCTCAAGTCTTTTTTGATATTTTATTTTTGATTATTCTTTTAAAATTGCACTCACGAAATTTTGATGAAAAAAAAGTTTTACTCAAAGAAAAAGAAAATCAATTTGTATTGAAAAAAAAAAAATAGTGACAAAAAAGTGCCACTTCCTCCTTGGCCCCAGAAAAGATGAATTAAAGAAAAATAAAAAGCAATTTAATAGTTAATGTGTCCTCCTTTGGCCTTAAGGCCTAACTGAAGGCGCTTTGGCATGCTTTTCACCAGGTTTTGTAGGTGCTGTGGATCTAGTTCATCCCAAGCGCGCTCTAAGGCTTCAAAATAATTATTTTTGTTGGTAACACCAGTTTTGTCAACCCTGGCATCGAGAATCGCCCACAAATTCTCGATGGGGTTGAGGTCTGGACTTTGTGGAGGCCATTCCAGCGGTTTAATCCGACAAGACCGGAAAAAAGACTTGGTCTTCTTGGCAGTATGCTTCGGTTGGTTGTCCTGCTTAAATATGAGGTTCTCTTCAAGGCCCGCCTGGATCAGCGAAACCTCCAGATTTTCCCGCAAGATGTTGATGTAGGAATCTGCCGTCATTATCCCGTCGATTTTCACGAGGCATCCTATTCCACCTCATGAAAAACACCCCCAGACCATCACATTTCCTCCTCCATGCTTCACCGTTCCTTGGATGTGTCGCTCCTGAAGCTCCTCACCCGATCCGCACCACACACGAGCCCACCGCTTTCGGTTAAACAGCTCGAATTTTGACTCGTCCGTCCAGAGAACCGTTTTCCAGAACTCAAGGGGCTTATCAGCATGCTCCTTAGCAAACTTAAGCCTTTTGGCTTTGTTTGCCTTGCTGATAAATGGGCGCTTCCGGGCAACTTTGCTATTTAACCCCTGTTCTACGAGACGTTTTGCCAAGGACAGTCGACTGTCCACATCTCGATATCGAAGGGACCATCGAGATAGAGTGAGATCGAGACAAAGAACTTTTTTTTTAATGAACACCATGAATACCAAGGAAATTAAAAACAAACAGACCTCATTTCGTGCTTGAAAATTGTTTTGTACCACTAAAATCTAGTCTAGTAACCTTTGAGGTAGGGGCATATCGACAAACGGAGATCGAAATGAGAATCACATCGAGATAAGGAGGATATTGAGATATGGAGAATGAAAATGTATGCAGATTGAAGAGACCGAAAAAATCATCGACACAGGGAGAGATATCGAGATGTAGAGAGTCGACTGTACCTAGGTACGCCCTTACATAGAAAATAAATAAAATTTGATTTATTTTTTTCTCCATGCTACGGAAGTTTAATCGAAAATTACAATTTTCACGTCTTACACCAGTAAAACTCTCTTACTTGAATAGCATTCAAACCACTATGACATTCATATCATTAGCTTTGTATTGAGCTAGAAATCTTAGAAACTCTTACCCCACTCCAACTTTTGCCCCACTTTACTCTATGAAGCAAAGAAGGCTGGCGATTTTACCCAAAATGAAAGTGTCGATCTTACCATGAGATGAGATTTGATCTTACCATGAGATCTTACATTTGAAAAGGGCCCAAGAGGTCTTGAGCCTTTTTTTAGAAACATTGCTGTTGAGCCCTTTTAGCCCGCCCACGCAAACTAACACCACTATCAGAAAGATTAGTGTTAGCTCTTCCTGAGAGTGGTATTGGTGAGCGTGTTAGACTTGAATTGGGCTCAACAGCGTCTTGCAAAGCCAATGTTTACCAATGTCGATGTGCCCTTTCGAAATGTTCGTCCAGATTTTTTCAATAGCGTTTTCAGCTGTCGAAAAGCCAGAAACCAGGGACGAAAAATAATCATGCACGGAGACGGAATTCAACTCAATTTTGGGTTGTTTCAACGCAATTCCGTAGTTGAGCCCAATAACTCAATTTTGGCTAAATTTCCAAGGTCCCCACTAGGTAGTTTGGCTTTAATTCCATTAGAAAAATATACTCAATTTTGGGTTGATTTAACGCAAAATTGAGTTCTTTCGACCCAAACATAAGAAAAGTTGCATTTACCCAAATTTGGCTTATTGGGCCAAAGTACCCCCATTGGGTAGATGCAGCTCTCTCTATTTTTGACAACATTCGTGTGGGAGAAAGAGAAAACCGAGAGATTTTGGGTTGAAACTATAATCGATATACTTAATTTTGGGTAAAGTAAACTCAAAAATTAGGTAAACATATTTCTCTGTGTGCTCACTATACTCAATTCACTGACATTTATGCCACCATCAAAGTAACCGCACCACCGCCAATATGGTTGTACCCTGTTGTACCAATGAAGATGGCACAAAAGTAGCTGAAGAAAACAAACAATGATGCCCGTATGTCGTTGGTGTTTTTGATTGAGGTTCACAATAATTAAAAAATGAGCTGCTGTACGGGTAATGAACGATCTGATGAACGGAATCCATGATATTGACGCGTCTTTAGCGTGCTTCGTGGAAAAATTAGAACTTCCTGAAGCGAAATGTAAAAAAGTCAAGCTGATTCGAATGAATATCATATTTTTTTTTTTGTTTCTTTATTAGTATTATTCTAAACATTACATTCATTTCTTATATCTAGGTGTTCTGTGTTATTAGACAACACTATCATCCTAATTTGGTAAAACAAATTTAAGATTTTATTAACATTTTGTTAACAACATATAACATTTCATTTGCCGTAGCAGTTCAGATTTTTTACAGGTGATTTGATTTCACCTGCTTATAAGAGAAAAAAAAAACGCTTTAAATATACTTAACCTAACTTAACCTAAACATATAACGCATTAATCGTGGCAATAGAAGACTGTAACGATTTTTGCCTGAAATTATTTATTATTTTATTTGACATTTGTTCCAATGTTTCAACATTGGATATTCTATGTAACTCATTGGTACTATACCAGGGAGGAAGCCTCAGAATCATTTTCAAAATTTTATTTTGAATTCTCTGCAGAGCTTTCTTCCTGGTATTACAACAGCTAGTCCATATTGGTACAGCATACAACATGGCTGGCCTAAAAATTTGTTTGAATATCAAAAGCTTGTTCTTAAGACAAAGTTTTGATTTTCTATTAATAAGGGGATAAAGACATTTTACATATTTATCACAACCTTTGCATTTTTCCATTTGTCGGGAAAATATGCTAATTGAAAACATTTGTTAAATATATCAACTAGAAATGATAAGCTACTTTCTGGAAGTTTCTTGATGAGGATGTAGAAAATTCCATCATCGCCAGGAGCTTTCATATTTTTGAATTTTTTAATAATAGTTCTCACTTCTTCCAAATCAGTCTCCCAGACATTTTCGAAAACGTTCTCTTGATTAAGAATATTTTCGAACTCCTGAGTAACTTCATTTTCAATTGGACTAGTAAGTCCTAAATTTAAATTGTGCGCACTTTCAAACTGCATAGCAAGTTTTTGAGCTTTTTCGCAATTAGTTAGTAATAATTTGTTTTCCTCTTTCAATGCCGGAATAGGCTTCTGAGGTTTTTTCAAGATTTTAGATAATTTCCAAAAGGGCTTAGAGCCAGGGTCCAATTGAGAAATTTTATTTTCAAAATTTTTGTTTCTTAATTGAGCAAAACGTTTTTTGATTTCTTTTTGCAAATCCTGCCATATAATTTTCATAGCAGGATCGCGAGTGCGTTGAAATTGCCTTCTCCTCACGTTTTTAAGACGGATCAAGAGTTTAAGATCATCGTCTATAATCACGGATTCAAATTTTACTTCACATTTTGGAATTGCAATGCTTCTGGCTTCAACAATGGAATTTGTTAAAGTTTCAAGAGCATTGTCAATATCAAGTTTAGTTTCTAAAGAAATGTTAACATCAAGATTAGAGTCAACATACGTTTTATATATATATATTCCAGTCGGCTCGTAAATAATTGAAAGTGGAGCTGATAGGATTTAGAATCGCTTCTTGGGATATTTGAAATGTAACAGGGACATGATCAGAATCAAAATCAGCATGAGTAACTAATTGGCTACAAAGATGACTGAGTCGGTTAAGACCAAGTCAATCGTAGATGGATTTCTAGAAGAGGAAAAACATGTAGGGCTATCAGGGTATTGAATTGAGAAATATCCTGAAGAGCACTCATCAAATAAAATTCTGCCGTTGGAATTACTTTGAGAATTATTCCATGACCGATGTTTGGCATTAAAGTCACCAATGACAAAAAAAATTTGACTTATTGCGAGTCAATTTTCGCAAGTCAGTTTGGAGCAAATTAACTTGCTGTCCAGAGAATTGAAAAGGCAAATAGGCAGCTATGAAAGTATATTTACTAAACTGTGTTTCAACAGAAACACCTAAAGTTTCAAAAACTTTAGTTTCAAATGATGAAAACAGTTGATGTTTTATACGCCTATGAATGATGATTGCAACTCCTCCACATGCCCCATCAAGTCGATCATTACGATAAACAAAAAAGTTAGGATCTCTTTTGAGTTTAGATCCAGGTTTTAAATACGTTTCGGTAATAACTGCTATATGCACGTTATTAACCGTAAGAATCAGTGCGCATCGTACCTTCGTGCTGTGCGTACACGAATTCTCTCTGCTCTTGGAAGTTTTCTTAAAAACTACCTAAAACAATAAAACAGTACTTTTCAGTGCTACAAAAACAGTACTTTTCAGTGCTAAAATTCAAAACAGTACTTTTCAGTGCTACTAAAACAGTACTTTTCAGTACTATTTTTCTACTATTGATCCCTTTACGATCCTTGTTTGGACCCGTGCCTTCGATTTTTCGTTGGACCCGTTGGCGAAAGCTAACGGTGGTAATCCTTCTTGGACACCGTCTTGGGAAAAAACCTCTCGAAGGTCACGTCTTCTTATTCACTAAACATGGTTGCAACAACAAATAAAAGGAAGGGTGAATCTCTGAATTCACAACTTCCTTCCAAAAAAGTGGGATTTAAAATTGTCACTAAACGTGGCAAGAATGGAAGAAAGGACGTTTCTCCGGAATGCGAACTTTCTTCCAAGGGTGAAATGAATAATTGTATTGAAATGAGCAATCAGTTCGATGCACTAGACAAATTTTCCGAACACCAAATCGAAGCAGCCTCTAGCCCAGGCTCTTTGATTCAAGTGAGGAAGCAAAGAGTGCCGCCTATCGTGGTCAGTTGTTCCGAATTTGCGGGATTTAGGCAGGAGATCTTGAACTCCATTAGGGGAATCAAGGTTTCCTTCCAAATCGCAAAGAAAGGAGACTGTCGCGTTTTGCCGGAAACTCTTAAAGATCGCGAACTTCTTCTCAAACATCTTGAAGAGAAGAAGCACAAATTTTTTACTTATGACGACAAAACTGAACGTTTGTTCAAAGTTGTCTTGAAAGGTCTCTCAAGTGACTATAAGTCACCTGAAGAGATCAAAAATGGAATAAATGATTTACTTGGATTTTCCCCAGTTCAAGTAATCATTATGAAAAAGAGAACCCAATCTGGCATTGTTCGGAAAGGGCTTTCTCAAGAATATTATTTAGTTCACTTTAACAAAAAAGAACTAAATAATATTAAAACTTTAGAAAAAGCAAAACTTATGTTCGATGTCCGTGTGACATGGGAACATTTCCAGAAACCTGGAGGAAATTACCAGAACCCCACTCAGTGCCGTCGGTGCCAAAAGTGGGGTCATGGTACAAAAAATTGTCGCATGGATGCTAAATGCATGATTTGCGGAGGTTCTTCTCACGCCAAAGACGTATGTCCAGTGAAGGAAGATACCACCAAATTCATATGCAGTAATTGCGGGGCTAACCATAAGTCCAATTTTTGGAATTGTCCTTCACGCAAAAGGGTCATTGAGGCTCGTGCCAGGCAGATGAAAGATAATATCCGTTACGATAACGGTCGTTTCCGGAATTTGCCTGGTAGAGTATCGAACAATGCTCATTTTTCAGTTAACGATCGCTTGATCATGAATCATACCCACCAGGAAGATCATAATCATGCTCATTCACAAACTAATTTTAATCCGTCGGGTAGCCGTTCGAATCTTTCAATTTCGAATGTATCTACCCACGGTAAATCCTTTGCCGATATCGTAGCAGGAAATTCGAACTCCTCCCCTGTTCGATCCATGGGTACCCATTCTACTTGTTTCAAATCAAATGGAAAAAACCCTACCGCCACAGGTAACTCCGCATCTTCGTCTACCGGAAATTCTAATGGGAAATCACATGACATGTCTGCCTCTGATTTTAATTTTCTAACTGAACAATTGAATCTAATGATTGATGCAATGTTCAAAGCCACCACTATGACTGAAGCAGTCCAAGTAGGTGTAAAATTTACAAATCAAATTGATATTGGATTACGTTTTTCTAATGGATCCAAATAATAATTTAAATATTTTAAATTGGAATGCTCGTTCTCTGAATGGTACAGAGGAGGAGCTGTTTAATTTTCTTACGGTTAATAACGTGCATATAGCAGTTATTACCGAAACGTATTTAAAACCTGGATCTAAACTCAAAAGAGATCCTAACTTTTTTGTTTATCGTAACGATCGACTTGATGGGGCATGTGGGGGAGTTGCAATCATCATTCATAGGCGTATCAAACATCAACTGTTTTCGTCATTTGAAACTAAAGTTTTTGAAACTTTAGGTGTTTCTGTTGAAACACAATTTGGTAAATATACTTTCATAACTGCCTATTTGCCTTTTCAATGTTCTGGACAGCAAGTTAATTTGCTCCAAACTGACTTGCGTAAATTGACTCGCAATAAGTCAAAATTTTTTGTCATTGGTGACTTTAATGCCAAACATCGGTCATGGAATAATTCTCAAAGTAATTCCAACGGCAGAATTTTATTTGATGAGTGCTCTTCAGGATATTTCTCAATTAAATACCCTGATAGCCCCACATGTTTTTCCTCTTCTAGAAATCCATCTACGATTGATTTGGTCTTAACCGACTCTAGTCATCTTTGTAGCCAACTGATTACTCATGCTGATTTTGATTCTGATCATGTCCCTGTTACATTTCAAATATCCCAAGAAGCGATTCTAAATCCTATCAGCTCCACTTTCAATTATTTACGAGCCGACTGGAATATATATATATAAAACGTATGTTGACTCTAATCTTGATGTTAACATTTCTTTAGAAACTAAACTTGATATTGACAATGCTCTTGAAACTTTAACAAATTCCATTGTTGAAGCCAGAAGCATTGCAATTCCAAAATGTGAAGTAAAATTTGAATCCGTGATTATAGACGATGATCTTAAACTCTTGATCCGTCTTAAAAACGTGAGGAGAAGGCAATTTCAACGCACTCGCGATCCTGCTATGAAAATTATATGGCAGGATTTGCAGAAAGAAATCAAGAAACGTTTTGCTCAATTAAGAAACAAAAATTTTGAAAATAAAATTTCTCAATTGGACCCTGGCTCTAAGCCTTTTTGGAAATTATCTAAAATCTTGAAAAAACCTCAGAAGCCAATACCGGCATTGAAAGAGGAAAACAAATTATTACTAACTAATTGCGAAAAAGCTCAAAAACTTGCTATGCAGTTTGAAAGTGCGCACAATTTTAATTTAGGACTCACTAGTCCAATTGAAAATCAAGTCACTCAGGAGTTCGAAAATATTCTCAATCAAGAGAACGTTTTCGAAAATGCCTGGGAGACTGATTTGGAAGAAGTGAGAACTATTATTAAAAAATTCAAAAACATGAAAGCTCCTGGCGATGATGGAATTTTCTACATCCTCATCAAGAAACTTCCAGAAAGTAGCTTATCATTTTTAGTTGATATATTTAACAAATGTTTTCAATTAGCATATTTTCCTGACAAATGGAAAAATGCTAAGGTTGTTCCAATTTTAAAACCAGACAAAAATCCTGCAGAAGCTTCTAGCTATCGTCCAATCAGTTTGCTTTCCTCCATCAGTAAACTTTTTGAAAAGGTTATTTTGAACAGAATGATGGCCCACATCAACGAAAATTCAATTTTTGCCAATGAACAGTTCGGATTCCGCCATGGACATTCGACCACTCATCAACTTTTACGTGTAACAAATTTGATCCGTTCCAACAAATCTGAAGGCTACTCTACTGGTCTTGCTCTTCTAGACATAGAAAAAGCATTCGACAGTGTTTGGCATGAAGGTTTGTAATTGTAAAATTGAAAAACTTTAATTTTCCAACATACATTGTTAGAATAATTCAAAGTTATCTGTCAAAACGTACACTTCAGGTTAATTATCAGAACTCCAGATCTGAAAGACTTCCTGTAAGAGCTGGTGTTCCTCAAGGCAGCATTTTGGGACCAATATTATACAATATTTTCACATCTGACTTACCTGAGTTACCTCAGGGATGTCAAAAATCCTTGTTTGCGGATGACACAGGCCTCTCCGCCAAAGGACGAAGCCTGCGTGTCATCTGTAGTCGATTGCAAAAAAGTTTGGATATTTTTTCTTCATACTTGCAAAAATGGAAGATTTCTCCTAATGCTTCCAAAACTCAACTAATAATATTCTCACATAAACCAAAAGCTCTTTATTTGAAACCTTCAAGTAGACATGTTGTCACGATGAGAGGGGTTCCAATAAATTGGTCAGATGAAGTTAAGTATCTAGGGCTCATGCTAGATAAGAATTTAACTTTCAAAAATCACATTGAGGGCATTCAAGCCAAATGTAATAAATATGTAAAATGTCTCTATCCCCTTATTAATAGAAAATCAAAACTTTGTCTTAAGAACAAGCTTTTGATATTCAAACAAATTTTCAGGCCAGCCATGTTGTATGCTGTACCAATATGGACTAGCTGTTGTAGTACCAGGAAGGAAGCTCTGCAGAGAATTCAAAATAAAATTTTGAAAATGGTTCTGAGACTTCCTCCCTGGTATAGTACCAATGAGTTACATAGAATATCCAATGTTGAAACATTGGAACAAATGTCAAATAAAATAATAAATAATTTCAGGCAAAAATCGTTGCAATCTTCTATTGCCGCGATTAATGCATTATATGTTTAGGTTAAGTATATTCAAAGCGTTTTTTTTTTCTCTTATAAACAGGTGAAATCAACTCACCTGTAAAAAATCTGAACTGCTACGGCAAATGCAATGTAATATGTTGTTAACAAAATGTTAATTAAATCTTAAATTTGTTTTACCAAATTAGGATGATAGTGTTTTCTAATAACACAGAACACCTAGATATAAGAAATGAATGTAATGTTTGGAATAATACTAATAAAGAAAGTAAAAAAAAAAAAAAAACCGTAAGAAAATTAAACAGCTCGTCCTCTTTACCATTCAGAGAACGAGCATTCCAATTTAAAATATTTAAATTATTATTTGGATCCATTAGAAAAACGTAATCCAATAACAATTTGATTTGTAAATTTTACACCTACTTGGACTGCTTCAGTCATAGTGGTGGCTTTGAACATTGCATCAATCATTAGATTCAATCAATCAGTTAGAAAATTAAAATCAGAGGCAGACATGTCATGTGATTTCCCATTAGAATTTCCGGTAGACGAAGAAGCGGAATTACCTGAGGCGGTAGGGTTTTTTCCATTTGATTTGAAACAAGTAGAAGGGGTACCCATGGATCGAACAGGGGAGGAGTTCAAATTTCCTGCTACGATATCGGCAAAGGATTTACCGTGGGTAGATACATTCGAAATTGAAAGATTCGAACGGCTACCCGACGGATTAAAATTAGTTTGTGAATGGGCATGATTATGATCTTCCTGGTGGGTATGATTCATGATCAAGCGATCGTTAACTGAAAAATGAGCATTGTTCGATACTCTACCAGGCAAATTGCGGAAACGACCGTTATCGTAACGGATATTATCTTTCATCTGCCTGGCACGAGCCTCAATGACCCTTTTGCGTGAAGGGCATTCCCAAAAGATAGCTTTATGAGGGCCCTTGCAATTGGTGCATTCAAACTTTCTGGTATCTTCTTTCACAGGACAGACGTCCTTAGCGTGAGAAGAACCTCCGCAAATCATGCATTTAGCATCCATGCGACAATTTTTTGTACCATGACCCCACTTTTGGCACCGACGGCACTGAGTGGGGTTCTGGTAATTTCCTCCAGGTTTCTGGAAATGTTCCCATGTCACACGGACATCGAACATAAGTTTTGCTTTTTCTAAAGTTTTAATATTATTTAGTTCTTTTTTGTTAAAGTGAACTAAATAATATTCTTGAGAAAGCCCTTTCCGAACAATGCCAGATTGGGTTCTCTTTTTCATAATGATTACTTGGACTGGGGAAAATCCAAGTAAATCATTTATTCCATTTTTGATCTCTTCAGGTGACTTATAGTCACTTGAGAGACCTTTCAAGACAACTTTGAACAAACGTTCAGTTTTGTCGTCATAAGTAAAAAATTTGTGCTTCTTCTCTTCAAGATGTCTGAGAAGAAGTTCACGATCTTTAAGAGTTTCCGGCAAAACGCGACAGTCTCCTTTCTTTGCGATTTGGAAGGAAACCTTGATTCCCCTAATGGAGTTCAAGATCTCCTACCTAAATCCCCCAAATTCGGAACAACTGACCACGATAGGCGACACTCTTTGCTTCCTCACTTGAATCAAAGAGCCTGGGCAAGAGGCTGCTTCGATTTGGTGTTCGGAAAATTTGTCTAAAGCATCGAACTGATTGCTCATTTCGATACAATTATTCATTTCACCCTTGGAAGAAACTTCGCATTCCGGGGAAGCGTCCTTTCTTCCATTCTTGCCACTTGTAGTGACAGTTTTAAAACCCACTTTTTTGGAAGGAAGTAGTGAATTCAGAGATTCACCCTTCCTTTTGTTGGTTGTTGATACCATGTTTAGTTAATAAACGAAAGGAAACGTGACCTTCGAGAGGTTTTTTTCCCAAGACGGTGTCCAAGAAGGATTACCACCGCTAGCTTTCGCCAACGGGTCCAACAAAAAATCGAAGGCACGGGTCCAAACAAGGATCGTAAAGGGATCAATAGTAGAAAAAATAGTACCGTAAAACGGGGTAACTTTGATAATGCGGGTAACTTTGATAGTGTGAGACCCACAACATGTCAAACGAAATAACGAAGTTTCTGTTAATCAGTTAAGCAAAACGAATGCAAAAGTAAAGAGTATTACTGTGACACTTCATGTCAAAGCTATTTTCGTTGAAATCAAGTGCATTTGAGGATGTTTATGCAAATAGTAAAAAAAACAAGATTTTAGTAATTATGCAACGCTTACAAACAATCTGTTCTACGATCACTATTTAATAAAAACATAATGAGTTCGTCACTTATCCTTGACAGCCTAGTTATAGTAGAACATGAATTTGGTCTCAAATCTTTTAGCGAAAACCATTTTTACAAACTGGGACCATTTTTGTAATCTAAGTCAGAAATTTCCATATAGCGTTAAACGCCTTAAGGTATGCAACGCCCTATAAATGTTCCGTATTTCATTCTATTTTGTTCGAATTATACTCCATTATCAAAGTTACCCCAAAACAGAAAACCGACTTTCGATTATATGAAAAATAATATCTCCATTTAGAAAAAATCTTTTGGCAATCTATCAAGCGCAATCGATAGCAGGAATGTCAGTACTTGTTTTAAAAATATGAATGGTAATTCTTTGAAACAGCATGCATAAATATTGAAGTTTTCTTCGAAAAAACTATCAAAGTTACCCCGTTTTACGGTACTGAAAAGTACTGTTTTAGTAGCACTGAAAAGTACCGTTTTTAATTTTAGCACTGAAAAGTACTGTTTATGTAGCACTGAAAAGTACTGATTTATTGCTTTAGGTAGTTTTCAAGAAAACTTCCAAGAGCAGAGAGAATTCGTGTACGCACAGCACGAAGGTACGATGCGCACTGAATATCATATTTTGTTTCCGATTATCACAAAGCGGTTGAGTATCAGCACAGAGAACAGACGTTCATCTTTTCTTGTCAGCGTGTGTAAACCATTGTACTGGTCATTTCAAAGTTTGTCGTTATGCTCCTGTTACGCGGCGCTGTCGTCATATTGAGAACGCTACAAATTTGCCGCTTTTTACGCTTTGGCGCTAGTGTCGATATCAAAAATTGCCACTTGTCGCTAGCGTTGCTTTGTGTACTAATGCATTTTGATGTTCACTAGTGACATCGTGTTGTCGAAACGAGTTTGTATGTCGGGCTGTCTGCGTTGGCGGCGCTGATGGTTGATTCGAACTTTACACATGATTTAAATGAAATTTTGTTCGAGCCTCCATGTCTGTTCTCTGTGGTATCAGTACGTTAAAACTGACAATCTTGCGGAAAGTGCTTTGCAATCTTGTTGTGTTGTAAAGGTAAGGATAAAACAAATAAAAAACAACGAAGCAAGTGTCACTATAGGCGAGGGTAGATTGAGTATTTTCGTCTCTGCCAAAAACTACTGTCTCATTCAAGTTGTATCTACAAAACTACGATAAATGATGAGCTAACGCACAACAAATAATGACACTTGAAAAAAATTACAGATGAAATAGTTAAAGAATGGCAGTCTTCTATGTTGTCCAACATGATTTATTTGTTTATTTTGGTAGTTTATTGGTAGCGCCAATTGTAATTTGTAATCCGTGTGATCGGTTTTACCCAATTGTAATTGTAATCCGTGTGATCGGTTTTACCCTGACTACCCTTATGTAATGTGTAGCCATGGTCGTAATTGCAGTCCTTCACAATATCACCTCAAACCAGTGGCGCAACCAAGGGGGGGTTTTAGGGGTCAAACACCCCTCCCCCCCTTTACCCCCCGCAGAAATTTACATTCAAATGTAACTTGGATAAACTTTCGAACAAACTACGAAATGTTTAAATGTAGATTTCAACGATATCAGAATATTGTAATCCCGTTTAACCATTCATATTTAAAACGTAGAATCTAAAGGCCCAAACGCAATGATAGCGGAACGGCAACGGAATGCGGAACCGGTTCGCCAGCATGAATCACACCATCTGACTGAGCTGACAACGAATGAAATTGAACCAATACTGAGTTGACAAGCTTGTTGTAGTTCATGCTGGCGAACCGGTTCCGCATTCCGTTGCCGTTCCGCTATCATTGCGTTTGGGCCTTAAGACAATGCTTGTAAATAATAAAATGTTTTTTAAAACCCGCAGGTTTTTTCATACCCTACAAACGTACATTTGGAAAATTTCACCAGGTACAAAAGATTTCCTTTGAGTAGAGCTGTAATCTTATATGAAAATGCATGCCCAGGGTGGACGAAAAAAACTTAAGTTTGCATATGGTATCATGCTTTTCCTTTAATGTTAATCTAGCAATGTTTTTTAATTTTTCTGCTCGAAATGCTTTACACCCGTTTTACTTTCCCAAAAACAAATTGTCTTCAAATTCACAACCACCCCCTTCTAGAGCCAAATCCTGGTTGCGCTACTGCTTCAAATTATTGCAAATTTGAATATAATCTTCAATATATACCTAGATGTTATTCTTACAGTTCTTGGAGTTTATAGCAAACATAACAAAAAAAGGTTTTTTTGTACATGTTTATGTTCTAGTAACAGGCATTTATAAACTGTCCAGCTGAACTCTAATATTCTGCATCAATTTCAACTAGATTCCATCTATTCATGGAATAATTAACACGGAGATCTATTCTAGATTGTACGCAGCGGTTTTTCTTATGATATTCCGATAAATCTGTCAAAAAAAAATCTGCAGGATTCAATTCAATTACCCTTGCCAATGGATATTTCAAAATGAATTCATTTCAAAGGCTATTTTGGAATTCCTGCAAATAATTTCTCCGAGGATTTCTTTAGAAATTTCCATAAAATAATAACAGCACAAACAGTATCTCCGAACTTCAACAAATTGCATTCAATGCTTTCAACGAAAATGTTTGTCATAACTTTAAAAATCTTCTCGAATGTTATTTTAAATCAATGTAAACCAACTGTTTGTTCTAAACAAACTGCCTTTTTTTAATTTAAAAAAACTGTTTTTCGGCTACCAATGTTACCTCACAGACAAACAGACGTAACACTGACGAAATTTCCATCGACCACTCATTTAACGATCATTTCAAATTCGCTATATTACATATCTGACAATCAGAGGCGCGCGCATCGTTTTTCTTCGCGTTTGACGTTTCACACTACCGCCATCTGCCGATCTTGTTGCACGAAACACCTTTTCGTGCAACATGTTCACCAGATGATGATAGTGTAAACTGGGCGATGGATTTTGAAGAAATTTGTTCTAAGTTTTACGTCTGTTTGTCTGTGGTTACCTGGTTATATATGCCATTCAAAAATCAAACTAAATGAAACTGACTGAAATTTTTGGTTAAGAATTGTTATAAATAATAATCCGCTCCTAGCTTATTTAGTATTTGCAGTTATTATTCTTAACGAAGTGATACATAGTTAAAAAATGTACATTACTGATTGAATAACTGGTTTTTATACCAAAATATATTGAAAAAAAGCGGAATTTTTCTCTAAATTTTCTCAGCCTTCGAATATATTCGCTTGTAAATTGACCAAATGTACTCTTCTAAATTTGAACAGCACAATGAATAATTTCAGCAATCATATAGCACAGTAAAGGTCCTTTTGAAAGTTGTATGTTTGAATTTTTGATAAGTGTACGAATGTACGAACATGTAAGAATTTGTTCAATTTTACACATAAATTCAATACTTTACAATTGTATAGATGGGAGTAAATGATAATAGTTTATGATTGTCGAACAATAGAAGACACATATGAGTTTCATTATGGATAAGTGTATCGAAGTTTATATATCATGTAATGGTAGTTTACCAACTTAACCCGTACAGGCCTGAGTGTTAGAAAAATAAAAATCTTTCACCGCTCTGGGAGTACTAAACGGATTTGAATTATTTTTTGTTAGTATACTGGCACACATATCTAGTGTCCAAAAGTAGCCAAAGGATCTCGGAAATGTTCCTGTGTCCGGAATTGTTCAGGTGGGTTATTGGGTCAGGTCGGGTATGAAAGAGCTATTTTTTGGGACACGCCAAGTTATCTTCATTTATTTGCAATGGAAATCATTTTAATTTGCATTAATCATAAAGATCTGATATTAAATATCATAAATGAAGAGGTTAATACCGTTTAAAATGTACTGTATGTGGCCACTCGGACCTAATGCCCTATAGAGCTATCGATTTTTGGATACTAGACCGTTGCCATTCTGATATGTGTGCCAGTATACCGATAAAAATAATTCAAATCCGTTTAGTACTCGCTGAGTTGTGAGGGTTTTAGTATTTTTGCTTTCAATCAGGCCTATACGGGTTAATGTGAGAACAGTGCGTTGTTCAAATATTAGTTTGAGTCACTGTACATAAATCTTGAAAACTAGGCGAGAGTACCTAATTGAAAGGTATTACCAGAGTGGATCTAGATAAGAGTGGCGTCAATGTCAAAATTGGAACAGCGGCGAACTGTCATTTCCATACAAATCCGCGTTCCAATCGAGCAGGAGACCTGTCAAAACTGGAACATGACGTCACTCTTGTTTACAGGCACTCTAGGTATTACCATTTAATGGTCCTAACTTGAACATTCGCTTAATATGTCCTTCATGTCCCCAATCCAATGATCCAATAAATATTATTCATTTTTGTCCAACAATGTAGCTGCACATTCCAACAAAATTTGTTAGAAAAACGAAAACATATTTTGCTTTTACTTACCTATCAGCCGGTGCATTGTCGGAGTCGGTTCCTATTGGAAGGTTGTGTAGGATTGGCGATTGGAAATAGATGTAAAAAATTGAAAGCAGAAATAGCACATGAATAAAAACTGCAATTACGATAAAACGTAGCATATTTTTATCTAGAAACTAAGAACACTGTTATTTTAAATCGTATTCACAGTGTCTACCCGGTTCAAAATTACGCTCATTTGCTTTGTTGTTTATCAGTTGAACTTCAATTGTCAATTTTCTGCCAGGGCCGCACTTATCGTGACGCTCTCAGTGCTGCCAGGCTACTAGATAGTTAACACAGAAAAGCACGTGAGTGGCAAGTCGGTCCCACCCGGATAAAAACGTATCATTCAGTGAATGGAATAACCCAATAATGTACAATATAACGTATTGGACACAATACTGCGTATTGTAATTGAATGTCGAAGCAATATTATTCTTGTTTGGATATACAATTCAAAAACAATATAATATATTGTAACAGAACTTTGTAAATATTGTTTTTAATTGGTTTTATACCTTACAATTTTGGTCAAATTCCTATTTCCGCGTAAAACAACTGTTGCTTTTTTCTATGTAGCTTTGCTGAAAGAAATAAACAAAACAAGTTCAGAAAGCAAGAAATGTTGGGTGAAAAATATTCAAAAAGTAAAAATAAGTAGTTTTTTAGAAGTCACTTGACATTAGCTGCAACGATGAATGCAACCATGATACAGTTCGTTGAATTGTTTTTGTATTGTACAACAATACACGAATTGCTTACATGAACAATATATCGTATTGTATTTTCAAAATGTTTGTATGAGAAAATATCTAAATTTGTATTGTTACGATACTTAACCACCCATACATTATATTGCAAAAATCTCATATACCATACAGTGAACTGTTCAAAACAATATATTGTACTGTAATTGTATTGTCATTTTACATATACTGTGTTGTATTTCCAATATATTGAATGGTACTGTTACAATACGTTATATTGTTTTTGTATTGTATTTTTTATCCGGGCAGGCAGCATCTTGTCCGTGGCTTGATAAATAATGTGCGACTCCCAAATATACTTACAGTGATACCTCCATGAGTCGATGTTCCATGACTCGATATCGACTCATGGAACCATACTAAAAACAAAATTTCATGGTTACTATGATGGTCCCTAGAAGCAGCTTTCCAAAGGATTGCTGTTCCATGACTCGATATTTCCATGAGTCGATGGTCCCTTCAATATCGACTCATAGAGGTTTCACTGTATATGGAGAACGTTGTTAAGGCTCAAGATAGAATCGATCATTTGTCAAAATTGAAGAAGCAGTTTCCTTCCGATTGAACAACAAATCAAGAAAAATTAGAATTTTTGTCCGTCCGGGAGAAAATTGCTACAGTAATACCAAAGACACATTAAAGACCTCCATGTCCCTTGCAGTTGCCCAAAATTGTATGGCTCATAAGGTAATCTAGAATGCCGTGCAAAGTGTACTGCGATCTGTCAAACTTGGGTAACTTTTGCACTACCGAGGGACCAAATGCAGTACTAGAAGTGGTACCAAATCAGAGCCCGAGTGGTACGGACCTGGTAATACCATAGACTTGAGAAGTCTATGGTAATACCTCGATATAACGTAACTCGATTTTAATTTTCGTTACGTTATATCGAAGCAAAGTATTTTTTTTTTCTAAATTTCGTTCAACATGTATATTTTTATGAGAACATATTTAAATCAAAAATTGATATTATTCACCTAGCAGGTATTTTCAGTCTTTTTTACTTTTTTTCAATATTCATTTTATTTCTTCTTACTACGTCTTTATTGGAAGAATCCTAAAAGAAATGTATTCTGGGAAAATCTTTGGATGATTTCTTGAGTACTTAGAGAAACTCTTGAATAAAATCATAGATGAGATTTTTCAAAAATCTATAAAAAAAACAATGTTGAGCATTTCATGAACATTTCTAGTAGAAAATCATGGAACTTCAAGAGTTTTATTATGAGGTATTTATGGTAAAAAAATTAAAACAAATCGTTAGTAATTTCTTGATGGAGTTTAAGTATAAATTTCCCAAGAATATACTGTATTCTAATATATAATATATATATTTAATATATTTTTATACAATGTATAAGAGATTTCATGAAGAAATTACTAAAAAACTTCATTCAAAACCAAAACTATCCTTCAGAGATTACCCAAGGAAAAGTTTCTGAACGAATACCTATTGGGACTATTGTCGGTATTCCAGTAGAATTCTCTGGGGGATCTGAGGAACTTGATCAGTTTTTGGAGGAATCTTTGAATATTTTTTGTAATAAAAAAAAACCGTGTAAAAATCTCTAAACGAATACGCTAAGCATTACTTGGAGTCTCACTGAAAAAATATCGCAGAGAACTTCCTGATGTAATCAAAGAAGGACTTCTATTTACAATTTTTGAAAAGATTTAAGTAGCACATAGAATAGAGACTTCCACAGAAATTCATGATGAGATATTCCGAGAAGGTTGTTCTTCGGCTTTTGGACAAATACCTGTACGACTTTTTAGAATTATTTCTAGAGCATCCCACGAATCATTACTGGATTGTTCTTCAAATGGGCCGCTGGAAGATTTCATTAATCATTGCTGGAATAATTTATGAAACTCTAGACGGAAACACTGGCAGAAACTCCGGGACATATTGAAGGTATCATAGGCTAAATGGTTTGGATTGTAGAATGTAGATTCACTTTATATTCTGAAAAAAAAAAAAAATACTTGGTGCAATTCTTGATCAAAGGCACAGTAGAATTTATAGATATGATTTAAAAAAAAATAGATAAATAAAAAAAAAACTGGTATTCAAAATTCCCAGAATCCAGAAGTTATTGGCAACAGTTCTTGGACACAATCTGAAGGAATAAATATAGCAATATTTGAACCATTTCTTGGTGGTAAATTACCGATTCTAAATAGAACCTCAATATTCCTGTAAGGGAAATATGATAATTCAAATATGCAGATTAAAAGTTGTATATATTGACTTCGCAGCACCAATTTGGAGTTCACCGTTTGTACTTCCGAAGCAAAGTTTCAATCGAAACCTGCCACCTCGGCTTTTATCTTGACTGTTTTTGAAAACAGTCCACTAACATCACGTCGACAAAGCCTATTTCACCCAGAGATGCAGTTGAACGCGTCCTGTTCAAAGCTTGTGCTCACGAGAGCCAAGTTCAAGTTCAAACAATTTGCGTTGTTTGATCACAGTACACATATCGTAGCAACCGTTTCTATCATTTTTATTTCTTTTAAGGAACGAATAACCTTCGGGTTAAAGTCCCTCTCAAACAACATCAACAACGTTTCTATCATTTATTATTTTATCCGCTGGATGTTGCAAATACTGGCTGATTGGGCAACTTATTAAGTCGAGTTTAGTACACGACACTGAAGACGGCCTTACAGTTGAGGTCGAAATACGCGTATCTGCCAAAGGATACAAACTCTAGTAGAATTAAATGGTATAGTTGTAAACTAATTATGGTTTGTATATAATATATAAATTATTCGCTATTTTGTTACCAAATTTCTAAAACACTCGTCAAATTCAGCAAATCGATGCTGACAACTTGTATAATTTTCCTGGAAAATTAAGCAATTTTTTGCTGAAAATTTCAGCAAGGCAAAATTTAGCAAAATATTGCTGAATTCAGGGAAAAACATTTGGTGTGTAGTATTATAAACACTTATTTGTTACCTACTTTTGAGCCATATTTGCTTAAATTGATGTAGTTTTTACATTAGTAATACCCTTAATTATCTTATCAGATTAACCCGCATTCAATCAACAATTTGAACTATATGGGGCTCTGCATAAAAATGTACCTCTCTATTTCACTCTTTCACGAAATTTGTAAACAACAAGGCCAGTAGAAGTCAAATTCCCATACAAAATCAAAACAGTGCAGAATCCTATACCGGGTAAATTAAATATTATCTCTTTTTGTTATTATATTCATATGATGCAGTCGCATAGCCAAAAATTATTAGGGGTCTTGAGAAGAAAAATAAATTTTTGGCCGTCATACGCAAAAATACCTTTTTCGAACCCCCCTTTTCTTACCTATGTCCAAAACTGCTAAACCATTCATATTGTATATTGTAATACAGAATTATATCAAAATTATGCTTAAAAACTGAAAAACAAGAATATCAAAAAATATATTCCGGATAATCAAGTCTAAAATTCCGGATAATCGAATCCCGGATAATCGAATCACCGGATAATCGAGTCTCCGGATAGGCCTTTTCATGTGACAGATCCGTCTATGCATTTGTTTACATCGGTGGAGGACCGGTGCTAACACGGGCCAGTCATTTTCATAGAAGAAATGTCAAAGTGCTTCCCGATCAGCTGATTTGAGACATCATTTGAATAGGCCTATAGTCGAGTCCGATCTGTACTTTCGTTTTTGCTCAAATATTTGTATAAATCTGTATAATTTTGGAAGAATTTTGTACACATAATCTGTATATCTGTATTTTTTTTCAAAAATCTGTGATCTAAATTTACAGTTAACTCTCCCTTACTCGATATTCCGTATCTCGATATCGAGTTAGAGAACCATAGTAAAAGTTGGTATTCATGGCTACCTCGACGGTCCCTTGAATCGCATTTGCACTAGTTTTGTGTTCTATAATTCGATATCTCCCTATCTCGATGGCCCCTTCAATATCGAGTTAGGGAGAGTTAACTGTACTAATTGTTTGTCACAAAATATACGAAAAAATCTGTAAAATAGATAAATCTGCATATGTGGCAACCCCGTCTGATGTTCGATAATAAACTTCAAAAATACACAAGACAAGCTGTTCCAATTGTACAATAAAGTTCTTACATGACATACATATTCGAAACTTTTGAGTTGAGTTGGTGTCAGAGTTTTATCAATTGGTGAGGTAAATGATGATGGAAGTTGTAGTCCCTTTTACCCGATGTGACACTGTGACTCACCGGAATAACGACGACAGACATCTGCACCGAAAATTTTCTACACGGCAAAAAATCAGCACGTTCGATTGAATGGATTGATCACTTGACTCACTTCAAAACACCAATCACCATGATTTGAAGTGTTCTAACTTTGGATTTGCTCTACAGTCTCTAGCATTAGACTCTGAAGTGAACAGTCGTTGATTTTGAACATCATTTCCTTTGTATGAAAACAATTATTGACAGCTCGTTGTAGAAACTGATTGAGATCAATTCATACACTTTCAACTGATGCAAGTTGGTGTCGAGGTTAGACACAAGACTTGCACTCCAAAGATTAAAGGTTCAAATCTGGGTCGGGCGGAAGCGTTTATTTTAACTTTATTTTATTTCAAATCAAAACATGCAACGTTGAATTCAAGTGCTGTTACCTTGATATTGTCATGATTTTGTATTCATAGTGCAAATCCAAGTGCAGAACTATTGATATCATGGTGCTTATTTTTTACCGTGTACGCATGATTTGCCATTTTTTAATCTGGCATCACGGTGTATTTTATGTAGAAAAGTGGGTATCAAAGCCTAGAAAACAAGATGGCGACTTCCGGTTCATGAAAATCATTGTATCTTATGATCCTGATCGTTTAGAAGAAAGATTTCTTTGACAAGTATGTACAGGTTGAAAATTGCTGTCAATTTTGGACTCAAAGATGGCGGCCCAGAAAATAAGATGGCGACTTCCGGTTCATGAACATTGTTGGAAATCTGCTTAATGGGTATTTGCAGACCGGGCTCGTCAATAAGATGTTGAAAATGGATTTGTTACGTTTCTGTAACGCTCCCAACCATATGTTGTAGCCCAGACAACCAGAAGTCGCATAGCAGTTTACAAACAAAGTCGTTTATATACCGTCAAGCTACCATTCACCGTGCATTTAATCAAAATTTGCACTTCAAAAAATTATATAACTTTTCCAAATAATTTGAAACGTACTAGAATACCCTTAAGTAGCGTGCAATTATATAATAATTCAGTAAAAAATCTAAAACTAGTGATGCATAACAAAAAATTACTCAAAAATTATGTTTGAAAATGTCATGTTAAGGTCGCCTCGTACCGTTCAATGTCACCATTTACCGTGCACACTAGTGCACCATTCACCGTGCGTATAGTTTTCGGCATGATTTAATTTTGTATCTTGAAGAAACGTTGTTGATGGAGCAACTATGTTGCTAGTAGTGTGCGCACTCATTTTTAAGAGTATTCAAATCTTCATTTATTATAAAAACCATAAGAAGTTTAAAAATTGGCTAAATAATTATTTTTTCATCAAAATCGTTAGAGGAGGTTTGCCTGTATTGTCCAAATCATTCCATATTCACTCAAAAACTAAATATGATGTAGTTAAATGACGACATAACAATAAATATAATATTATCGAATAATTGCATGCCTTTTACACTAATGCACGGTAATAGGAACCATATAAATTGAAAAGGATCCATTCACCGTGCATTTGGGTTTCGACTGAAAGTCAATAAAAAAATCTAATTTGCATAAAATCACATTGCTCATACGATGAAATACATCTTACTCATAGTATCCACAGTGAAAACCTGTTGAAATTTTGAAAAATTTCATACTGTATCGTTAAAATGAAATATGTGAATTTTTGGCGTTTCTACTAAGAGTGTTGAAAAATCTCATTATCAAACAGAATTCACATGATTTTGACTACATAAAATATGTTTTCCAAAATGCTTTGTGACAAAAACTACTTCATTTCATCAGTTTTATCTTATATTGCTAACAAAAAAATAATTTGTGAAAATTGTATGACTATTCTGTAGGAATTTGTATATGTGCACGGTGAATGGAGGCCGCACGGTGACTGGTGACTTAACGGTATACAAATTGCATTACACCCGCACTACACATCAAATGAAATCGTTAGATCGATTAGTTTCCTCGCATCCTATTTTATGAGTTCATATGTACATTTCGTTTCGTCGCATATACTCATATAACGTAAATCGGACCTATCGGACCAACCAAGCTGTAAAATCAACTTAGTTATCATAAATTAAGTCGCACATGAGTACAGATTACTTCGTAACCGTGTCAATTATCTCTTTATTCCAAGTTCTAGGAAATTCCCGCCTAAGGAATCTTGCTGTTATAAGATTTTGACGTTTTGTAGTTACACTCCCGTGCATAAGTTTGGGTTCACCCCCTTAAAAACATATAAAAGTGTTCAGTCCATATCTCTGCGATAACACGTCCAATTGAAACTCTCTAAGCCGCATTCGAAAGACAAAGAGTTATTCTTACTTCGTATGTATTTTTCCAAAAACATTTTTTGAATTTTATATACGAAATTTTTATTTAAATTTGTGGCATTTTTCAAAAAACACAATGAAAAACATTTGTGATTTCCTTAGCATTGGATCGACCAAAATTTTAAAACAAGGTGTCATTAGAATCGTAATATTATATTCTCTGAAGAGCGCTCACGAAATTTTTGCGGAAAAATCTGAAAAGTATTCAAAATCAATGAAACAGTCATTCAAGTCATCGTGCAAAAGTTTGGGTTCACCCTTCAGTATGGTGTATCGTGCAAAAGTTTGGGTACACCTGAACTTACTTAAAACACGAAAAATCTGTGAAATGTCAAACCAATCATGTACGCGTCATTATTTGCGTTTGAAAAAGCTATGAATTTTTAAAATCGGTTGAAAAATGGCTGAGATATTAACAAAAATGATTTGCGTGCGCTTCAGGTGAACCCAAACTTTTGCACGATTTGCATCATATTGAGGAGTGATCCCAAACTTTTGCACGATGACTTGAATGACTGTTTCAATGGTTTTGAAAAGTTTTCAGATTTTTCCGCAAAAATTTCGTGAGTGCTCTTCAAAGAATATAAGATTACGATTCTAACGTCACCTTGTTTTGAAATTTTAGTCGATCCAATGCTGAGGAAATTACAAATGTTTTTCATTGTGTTTTTTGAAAAATGCCACAAATTTAAATAAAAAATGAGTATATAAAATTCAAAAAATGTTCTTGGAAAAATACATACGAAGTATGAAAAACTCTTTGCCTTTCGAATGCGGCTTAGAGAGTTTCAATTGGGCGTGTAATTCCAGAGATATGGACAGAACGCTTTTGTATGTTTTTGAGGAGGTGAACCCAAACTTTTGCACGGGAGTGTACATGTAAATGATGTCAAATGTACAAATTGAAATTGAAACTGCGAAAAGAAACCACGATTTGTTTGAGCATATTTCAGAATCGTGAGATTTTATATAATGGTGTAAGTGATCATGAAACTTACCAATTACAGAGATGGTGTCTTCGGCAATGTTAATTAGTAAGGTAAGAGCTACTGAAATACTTTGCCAAATACGCAATCAGTTCTGGATTTCTTCTGGATTTACGACAATCATGCATTATTTATGCAACATATGGTTGAAAGCGTTACATGAACGTAGCACATCGATTTCCAACACCTACTTAAAGAACCCGTTCTGGAAATACCCATTACACTGTTCGACATAAAAAAAATTTTGGATGGATCAGAGACGCGTCTATATGGGTCTTGAAGTGCAAGAGAAGTGTAGAAAGAGGCCGTTTTCAAATGATTTGCAGCACCTTTGGATTATTTTTTGACAAAGTTTGAAAATTATTCATTTTTAAGCTAAGTATGCTGTTCCGCTCAAGAAAAGTAAAAATTTCTGTCCAAGAAATGGTCAAGTAATTTCCTACAGTGAGCTCCATTTGAATTGACATTTCTTTTCAACTGCGTACTGCGATCAAAGAAAAATGCTTTTCTTGAGCATTTCTTGCAAGAAATTTTCCACGCATCGAGATAGGCGATTACTTTTCTGTTGAAGTGCATACTTCGCTTTAATCAAAAAAAGTATAATGAAAAAATTACTTGGTTAAATAAGAAAAAGTTCTAATCCAAAGATCTATTTTGGCAGCATAATGCAAAAATAGCCTATATACAAGAGCAGATTATTTTTCGTTTAAAATGTTTAAGGCTCACAGCATAACTCAAATAAACAACATATTTTTAAAAGAAAATATTTGTGGCAAACTTTTGAACGATTTATTTATTGATTTATTTTTATTTTGGAGGTGTACGCCCAAAACCGTTTGGCATAAAGTCGAATTATCGAAAGAAGGGAAAATTTGTGATTAAAATAATATTTTTCCAGCATATCTCGATCATGTGTTTGCTTTTAGGATATGTAGAAATATTAACAGGTTCTAAAGTAATGATCATTCTTACATCCCTGCTTGGCTTGCAAGAATTGATAAAACAGCAAAATATAAAAATGGTTAAACATTTACTAAATTTTATTTTATAACAGTATAAATATTAAGAACATCCTATCATTAAAAGAAGGCAAAATTTATGATCAAAAGAATAAAAGATTGAATGTCAATAATTACTGCGGCAATCTGAAACGAAAAGACATCAAAAATTGCGTTCAGAATAATCGAAGTAACTACAGCAATCGATTTTTTCTTTTCGCTGATAACTTGAGCAGATCAAGGTTATCGACTGCCGCCCTCATATCAGTTGGAAACAAAAAAAATATCTAAAAAATACAGCTCAAAAGAACAACTTATATATAAAAAAGGGGAAATTTATTTAAATTTTAAATAAACACTTTTTATACCTATAATTATGGTTACATCATATTTAGAAAGAGCATCCAATGTTTGAAAGAAGGGTAAATGTGTGCTAAATATATCAAAATCTTCAGTGCAAACATTAATTCCAATAGCGAAACTCAAAAGAAGAATTAATATTTGAAACAATGGTGATTTCTAGACAAATAATAAAATACTATTTGCTATAACTTTCCTAACATGCTTTAGATTATTCAAGAGCATATGATTGTTAAATGAAGTGTCATTTTGTATCAATCGACTCCAAAATAAGCCTGATGCCGTCAGAGGGATTCATTCTTGGCTTCAGACTCATTATGCTAAAGGACTATTATGCCAAACGACCATTATGCCAAACGACTTTATACCAAATGACCATTATGCCAAATGACCTACCACCATAGTCTAACGTGCTGTAATATTTCTGAGATCGGCATCAGATCCAGAACGTGGGGTTATTTACTAGAGACACATATAAATTGATCCCTGAGATACCCAAATATGTTATTTCTGGTACGCTGATCAAGTGGCTTCTCTTTATTTATTTAGTATTAAATCAAATCAAACAGAAACACGTCCAGATTATTATAAATATAAATTGTGTGTTGGATTACACTTAGTTTACTCTCCAAGCTCTGAATTTGAGACTTTTAGATAGAATAAAAACTAGAGTGGTTCAAAAAATCGTTTTTGCTCCACACAGCTCATTCGATTCTAGAACAAATTCTGAGTGTCCTCCCAAAATTTGAGCTAATTCGGATGAAAACTGAGACCGCACAAGCCCTTTAAAGTGTATATGGGAATTACTATGGGAAAAGCAAGCAACTCATTCAATCGGTCATAGTGTTTGCCCATGTGCTCTTGGGGATTAGAGCTACGTTGATACTGTGAGATACAATAATCAGCTACAACTTTGCCGAATACCGTTTTTAAATCGGACCTCTCAGTAATTAGTTATTGATTTATATCCAGTCATAAATTCTTTAACAGTGCTCATTTAACTTCTGAACAGGCAACATTGCTGCATCTGGCGCGAAAGATAGCAGGCAAAAATCATGGCTACTATGTTTTACTGCATACACTCCCGTGCAAAAGTTTGGGTTCACCCCCTCAAAAACATACAAAAGTGTTCTGTCCATATCTCTGTGATTAACACGTCCAATTGAAACTCTTTAAGCCGCATTCGAAAGACAAAGAGTTAATCTTACTTCGTAAGTATTTTTCCAAAAAACATTTTTTAAATTTTGTATGCTATTTTTTTACTTAAAATTGTTACATTTTTCAAAAAACACACTGGCAAATCATATCTAATTTCCTCAGCATTGGATCGACCAAAATTTTAAATCAAAGTGCCATTAGAATCGTAATCTTGTATTCTTTGAAGAGACCCCACGAAATTTTGGCGGAAAAATCTGAAAAGTTTTCAAAATCAATGAAACAGTCAGTCAAGTCATCGTGCAAAAGTTTGGGTTCACCCCTCAGTATGATGCAAATCGTGCAAAAGTTTGGGTTCAATTGGACGTGAAATCACAGAGATATGGACTGAACACTTTTGCATGTTTTTTTAGAGGGTGAACCCAAACTTATGCACGGGAGTGTATATCCAGTGATGCCTGCAGAACAGCCCAATTATTAAAGCCAAAGTTTTACAACTCATACAAAAAATACTGGGGCGTCCGATTTAAAAACAGTCTTCGGCAAAGTTATAGCTGATTATTGTATCTCACTGGATCAACGTAGTTCTAGTCCCCAAGAGCACATGGGCACTATGACCGATTGAATAAATTTCTTGCTTTTCCCATAGTAATTCCCATATAAACTTTAAAGGGATTGTGCAGTCTCAGTTTTCATCCAAATGAGCTCAAATTTTGGGAGGACACTCAGAATTTGATCTAGAATCGAATGAGCGGTGTGGAGCAAAAACGATTTTTTGAACCACTCTAATAAACACATAATAATGGACATTTTTCAAAACCGTTCTGGAGATTCATCTCATCTCATGTGTTTACTGATCTAAATAGTTCTATAGTAAATTCATACTATTTTTGAATATAAAAAAATAGTGATAATGATGCAATTATCATCAAATATATGCTAAGGTATTCATCCTAGATTAGATTGTATAGTTTGCTAGTTATTCAAAAAAAAAAAACAAAAAACAATGTCATGACGTTTTTGAACCAAAAAGATATTCTAGATAATTGTGTCTAAATTCTCATTGACGTGACAAATTTGTGAAACACATACAACTTTATAGCGGGTACCATATGCGGTCCTGGGAACTCGAGTTTCATTGAAAGGATACTGAATGAGGCATGCGCATTATGTTCGTATCCTGCTTTTTTATAGATATATACAACTGATATCCTTAATGGCTAGAGCGTGAAGCCGATCCTATGGTGATTGTAAATTAATAAAATATATGTATTAAACCGTCATTTTACGTTAATTTCATATACTTGTGTATTGTATAGCTTTCCCTGTTAGTATACTAACTTGAACATTTAGTTCGTAAATATACGTTGATTTATTACACTTTTGATTGGCTTGTTAGTCTATTCTGAAGGCGTAACATTCTTTTTCAAGGTACAGTAAGCATCTACTAGTTGTACGTTTTAAAACACATTTTGAAGCAATCTATCTTTCGTTTTAAAGTAAGTGGTTTTCATAAGAAATCCAATATAAAAAAAACATTCACATCTCAGACTTTTGTGATGTGAATTTTGATTTTTTTATATAAAACATGAAGTGTGCACAGGGTGTTGTTTCTATCATTGTATCGACTGAGAGGTAGTAATTGGTGGACAGTGCTTCCAATTTATGAAAGCGTACAGTTTGTCAGCGCCATTATCACACCGAACGTGTATCCCAGTGAATATAGTGCACTTCACGGTTCTCACAGAACACTTCACTTTTGAATTTTTTTGATTTTTATAATTGAATAATCAAAAGTCGCATGCCAAGAATATTGATTATAACCTGGAAGCATTCCGTGAGCACGGAGTGATGAACATTTATCTGGGAAGAACTAACGGAAAAAAGTGCACAAATCAATATCTACAAGCCTTTCGCGATTTGTTTTGTTTAGTGAAAGTATAGCAGTTTTCAATTTAACAGTTGATAACCTTCGAAGTTTACATAATTTCATAACTAAGTTCACCTACGAGATTTTCAAAGTTATCTGATAAAGTTAGAAAACAAAAATAGAAGATTTTATCGTTAGTCTAAATTCAGTCTATAAAGGAAAAAGTGTATCATCTTGGCAATCGATTGATTTGAATTGTGTGTTATGGTGGAACAAAAGACGATTCTGTGTTACTGAGGCTGGATATTTCAAGAGGCTTTGGAAAGAATAGCAGCAATTATTAAATTGAGAAGCTCGAGAAGAAAGAATAATAATCAATTTCAAGTGGACGAGTCCTTGGAGCATATGAAATAGTGATACAGAGATTGGGACAGATAGATGTAAGTGTGGTTACATAATCAAAAAATTGACAACACATTGTTTTTGTTACGTGAAAACCAATATCATCAGATTAAGTGAAATAGTGTAGCATTCAATAGGCAGTTAATCGTGAATCAGTTTTAACATAGTTTGAAGTGTAGTGATGAAGAAATCGAGTTCAGAGCAACAATATCGTTGGAATTATGTTCAAATGTAAGTTTATCATGATGAGCAATAAAATGCCATATGTATGCGAAACTGGCGATTCTTTGCAGATTACGTAACCATTTTCAGCATAAGCCAAGTATTTGAATGAACAAAGCTCTTTCTCTAGCGTGTTGGTGGATTGGTTTTGTTGACCTTCTGGACTAGCACACTCCATGTAATTGAACGGCTTATTATGTGAAAATGGAACTACGGGGTGTTGAATTTGTAATGCAAAACGGACATATGTTGCAAGTCATAGGTGTTTTCTCATGGGATTCCACTGTTAATTATGAACAAAATAAATCCAAAACATCTGTTTCATTCTTTTAACTAAACCTTCATCATGATTTCAAAACCACTTCAAAACTCACGGAAATGATTTTTTAAATGAAAATATTTTTCCTTTTTAGACTGAATGAAGGAAATAATCCGTTGTAAGCATACGTTTTACATTTCTTAAGGCCATTTCGGGCATTCACGTTTTGGATTTATTTGCAACATAAGTAAATTGCTGTGTTTTCAGCATTTTAATCAACTAACTACAACCTGGCATAGAAATTTCATGCCAAATAATATCATCAATAACCAAGAATATAGGGTTTGAGTGCTAGTTATGGACCCCTTAGTAGCAGAGATTCATTCTCGACGCTTCTCTGCTATGATATCTTAGATGCATGAACGTTTTGTACAGCCTATCAACAAGTTCCATGTCTTTTCTTAAAACACACAAAATCTTTCGATTTATACCGTGAATACTTATTTGGAAAACTTCTGTCCTTATACCTATTATGGATTCCAGTCCATAATAGGAATGTTGACAAATTTGACGTTTCCTATTACGGATACTCAATTTGATTCCCATGTTATGCTGATTGTTCATTGCAGTACCAGGTGGTTACAGGTGGAGTCATCAAAAACAACCAAGTATTCGTAACAAACTAAAAATTATAATGTTTCGCTTAAAAGTGTTACATATGTGTACTTTTTTATGCTTTGAGATTCTCTAAATTATGTTTTTCAATCAAAAATGTTCAAAAACATCACAATTATCATTTTCTAATCAAATTGTTTGACATTTTAAAGTGCCCAAAATAACCCCTTTTTGTATTGAAGGACACAAGTTTTATATTTTCACTGCATTTTGTTTTATTTCTTGATGATCCATACATAATTCTTAGAGTTACAAGTGCTCAAAGGATCAAAATGTCGAAAAAATGTCAAAAGAAGCCACGTCTGACGTCATAAGCACATTCTATCCCCTTTCTAACGTATATAACATAAAATTATTGATGAATAGTATAGATAGATAAACTTTAAATATATAATAGTTGCATTGGAAAAATTAAACTCAAACAGGGTCAAAAAACCTGCACCTGAGGCGCTAAATTCACAATTAAAAAACAATTAGTTTTATGCGATATTTTTGCTTATGTGTGATAAATATTATCATTTTTGTAGCTTACAAAAATAATTTTGAAAATATAAAAATTAATTTTGACATTTTGTTTTGATTATGCATTTTAGTACCAAATTAATTGACCTTTGAATGTGTTTTGGTACACTGATACAAAAATTATAAAGATATCATGTAATAAATCAAGCTGTCCGAAACTGAGGGACATGATTGTATGATTGTATTTTATTTTTTGTAGATAAATTCGACTGGGATGTTTGAGATTTCAACTACGTTTATTTAGCTTTCTCAGTCATGGGAAAAAATCAAAACGGTATGTTTTGCTTTGCCCGACGTTTCGGCCCAATAAAAGAGCCGAAACGTCGGGCAAAGCAAAACATACCGTTTTGATTTTTTCCCATGACTGAGAAAGCCAAATAAACGTAGTTTAAATTATATTTTATTATGCTAGCGTGTTCCAATTGATTTTTTCCATATGCTTCTTCTTCTTCATCTTTTTGACATAACGTCCGCACTAGGACAGAGCTCGCTCCTCAGCGTAGTGCCTAAGAAACAAGCATTACTTAGTGCCTAAGTAATGCTTTTTGATCTTAAATGTTATTTATGGAGGTTTTATTAGAGATGCAATAAACAAAGCATTGAAAATCTATACCAAAAACATCTGCTTGCTGGTCTTACAAAGCCATCGATAAATCTCCTAAGACTGCACTAAGCTATGTTAAATCTTCTTAAATCTCAACTGTCTGATGCATATTATTTGAAAACGGTTACTAATATCTTTATGTCGCAAATGATAATCATGTAGAGAATTATGAGTTTATCAGAACACAAAAATAGAAATGACAAATATTCCTCTCGTAAAATTATTGGACTACCGTTTGTAGCATATTTTTCCCAGTCTTGCCTGAACTTCCCGTTCTAGTGGGACAACTATGTTGAACACAACAGCTAAGCCACACGAGAAAGGCTTTCATTTTCAGGCACTTATCATTTACCATTTTCTGCATCAGTGCAATGGATCAGCCACGGGATTCATCATAACATTTTTTCCAGTAAAAACATAATTAGATACATAACAGAAAGAATTTAGTTCATTAAAGAGCATTACAATATCAAATCTTGCGATTTGTTTACCTTTTTGACAGCACTAGCTTTCCTGAGTGCATTAAGTTTAAGCCAAGGCTCCCAAAAAACCTATTTGTCTTAGTACATATTTAAGAACAAAATAGCCAATGAAGGATTTTGCGCAAGGATTCTTAAGAACAAACCTCTCATCAATCATTGTATTGCAAGCAATAATCACCAATTTGACCTTAAACCATCCAAGACAAAACCAGCAAGATATAGCTAGATGGAATCCATTTTTATTGTCGCCGTTTCGGCTCCATGATTACAATATGCGTGGGGAATTTTAATTTACGTTTGAGATGAGCATGAAATCATTTTGAAAATGGAATGGAGTAAAATATTAGATATGATGTCGTAATTGTCGCGCGATGTTGTAAATCGAAAAATATTGTGTCTTTCCATTTGTAAACTTTCCTTGGCAGGAATGTCACGCGATTGTAAGAAAATTTACTGCCACACAAAAAAATATTATTTTAATTTTTTGTTATAAGTCGGCAGACATCATGCTGGTTTCAATGTTATAAAAAGGAATTGATTTATAAACAACTTGTTGACCGATGTTTGTTCGATCATCAGATCTCTCCATGTTCTTTTTTATCCTAGTTGAGCTCAATAAGACAATAGAATAGCTCTTATGTATGTTTTATAGTACACTACAAGGGTAGATGATTCATACTATACAAAACTAAGAAGTTTAGAAACGGTGTCATCTTAGAACTTATTAGTCTTAACAACATTAAAAAAAATCTTCGATAAAACTCCGTTAAACCCGAAAAGGCCCCACCATAGGAGATTGTAAGACTATACCTTAAGAGGTATAAAGGTCTTAACAACTTCCTATGATGGAGCCTTTCGGGTTTAACTGAGTTTTATCGAAGGTTTATTAAGGTTGTTAAGTTCTAAACTGAGTTTTAACGATATGGTGGTAACAACAGCTTGTAGTAGGTATGTGAAAAAACTAAATATGTTATTTGGGTAGGAAGTCGATGCCGTTTATGGACCCTTTGCGTATTATGGACCCCTTTCAGAAAAACATAAAATTAACAGTCGAGGCTTCTTATTCCTAAATCCACCGGGGCAACTGCGTTATCATTGTTAGGTAAAAGTTGCTGGCAAAATATTTGATCTATGGACACAGACGGAGTCCAAAATAGGCATAAGGACAGCAGTTTTCCAAATGTGTATTACAATGGAAAAATAAAATGATTCTGTATGCTTTAAACGCGTAGGGGGAGATCCCTCAGTACCGGACACTCAAGCCACTAAATTCATAACTAACAAAATATTGATTGATTTATGATAAATACTATTCCTTGGGTGGGGCCTTCCTTGGCCGAGTGGTTAGAATCTGCGGCTGCAAAGCAAAGCCATGATGAAGGGTTCGATTTCCGGTCGGTCCAGCATCTTTTCGTAATGGAAATTTCGTTCCCTGGGCATTGAGTATCATCGTACCTGCCACACGATATACGAATGCGAAAATGGCAACTTTGGCAAAAAAAAAACTTTTAGTTAATAACTGTGGATGTGCTCATAAGAACACTAAGCTGAGAAGCAGGCTCTGTCCCAGTGAGGACATTAATGCCAAGAAGAAGAAGACTATTATTTTGATAGCGTACAAAAAAAAGTGAATGTAAATGAGAATTTTGACCTTACATTTTGATTATGTATTCTCGTTCCAAAATTGCCAATCATAAAACGTGGCACCCAATACAGGACTCAATCTGTAAATTGCACGTTTTTTATAAAATTTGTTTCATCGTCGAATGCTTTAATTCAGGTATAATATGTCATAGCTAATTTAATTTAAGTTATACTCAGTTTGCAGATGTCCATCAAAAAATTATTTCATATATGACGAAAAATAACAAATTTTACGATGTTGTTCTTCTTATATTCTGTAAATAATAAATAATATACACGCTGCAGCGCGCTGGGGCGAAGTTGATCCCCATATAACAGAGCAGATTGAAGATTAAAAAATCCTATCTACTAAATTTTGGTCTTCTGAATCTAAAAATGGAGTCGAAGTCCTTACAACTCGTGTATTTGATCATTTGATTGCAAAATTAAACTTTATTTATTTGCATAATTCGACTAAATGTATACAATTTCCCTTTTTCGAGAATAAACGGTTTTTGGAGCAATAACTTATGCTTGTAATGCTGAATGATTTCAAAATGAGTTCAGTTGTTCACACTCGAGCTTACACAATATTTTAAACCAGCAAACTTAGCACTAGCGGATTGGTTAACAAGGGAATTATTGCGACATGTTCTTTTCAACAGTATTGCTTACATCTTCAAAAACTGTGAAAATGTCTACGCATATCTGACCTTATTGAAAATGAAATAACCAAAAACCATCATTAGACATCTATTTATAAATTACAAAACATTGAATGTCTGAGATGCCAACGAAACATTCAGCATTCTTGAAAGAAAATGCTTTTTGGTATCGACCTGATCAAATTCGAGCGCTGCGGAAAAGCGTCGAGAGTGAATTTCAGATATCAAAGAGTCCATTACTAGCAATGAAGCCCTAGTTTCTGGGAAAAACATAAATTTCCATAAATTTATTAGAAATAGGATAAACACTCGCTTTATACCACGCTGGGTGGACACAAATCAATTCAATACTTTATTCATCTGATTTGGTCTTCATTGAGAGTTACTTTCTTATCGCAGGTCCCCTACATGTTCACCCTACGCACATGTCATTCTTTCAATGATAATTATTTTTGATACAATTTGAATAGCTCATTGAACACTAAGCTGAGAAGTTGGTTCCGTCGTAGTAAGGACGTAATGCCAAGAAAATTAATAAGGAGTGCACATAGTGATACTTTTTAAAACCAATGTCATTTATTAGGGCTGAGTGCTGTTAATTTGAAATCGTGAGCTGTAAATCCAACATGGCTGCCAAAGCGAATGACGGGCTACTTAGCCTTAAAGAGCGAAGCATAAACCAATCTCACGAGATCAAAAGTATTTTGTGTCGAATTATGCTAGTGGAACAAAGTTGGCATTGCTCTAATTATCGAATGTTTGATAATTGATGTGGAATTTTCCATTGTTCATTAAATAAATCCACTTGTCAACTAATGCTATGACATAATTTTAAAAATGTAAAACGATTCCATTCGTTAAGACGCTTTTTGTTGAAGTATAATTAAGGAACTTTATTGTAAATTTATTAGATTCTTTTTTTTTCTGATATTACGTCCCAACTGGGACTGAGCCAATGTGTCCAATAAGCATTTACACAGTTATTAACTGAGAGATTTATTTGCCAATTGACCTTTTTTACATGTGAACATCGTATGGCAAACACGAAGACACTCTTAGTCCTGGGAAATCGATTAAATTTTCAAATTTCCGCAAAGATACTTGACCGAAAGAATTCAAATCGGCGGCTCTAAGCTTTGTCTTGCACAGTTCAGCGCAATTACCGCTACGTCTTTTTGAGCACTGTTTTGTGGATTATAGGGTTTTAAAGGTAATTAACCCTTCTACAAGCAGCATAATTTTTTACCACAAGTGTTTTTTTTTAAATCGCAATAACTTTTTCTGATTGTTTTGCATAATTTTTTCGTAAGTTGTCAAAAAAAATCTATTATTAGAGTCTGTGTCGAAATTGATCATTGGTCATCTGGATCCGGAGATATTTCGAAATTTCTTGGGAGGCCGACGTGGTGCCATAACTCACGTAAACATATCAGGTTACAGTATTTTTCTCATGTTCTGTTATTTGTTGTTTGAATCAATACTACAATGAGAGTTTGTTGTGAAAAAATTAAGCAAATTTGTTCAACCGGTTTGGAGCAATGAACATTTTTGGTACCACTTTGGCCGTAATTTTCAGATTTCTTGAAGTAAGCTAAGGGTTGTTTTAAACCAAAGTCCATGTTGTATATAATGGGAATCGTCTTTCTTGTTCAGTGTGTGAAAAAGTTTGGAAATTGTTTTAACACGTCATACTCACTATTATCGATAATTATTTGATTCGTCCATATCGCATAATTTAGATTGTCATTTGTTGCGAAATTTATAAAAAAAACTTATCAACTAATTTTTTGTTTTTTCTTCTAATTTCAGCACAAGAATCCAGCTAGACTTTTAGGATTAGTTCCAGTTGCCGAAGCGCTTATGAGGGTCGAACTTTCTTAAAATGCCATTTAAAAAAATTCAACGAAGAGTTAGTGGACCGGGAGCCTATTGCAATAATTATCTGCAAAACAGGTAAATAGTTAGAGAAAAAAATAGTTCCTTAAATTCCTTTTATGCAAATGATCAACGTAATAACGCCAATCCGTCGTGATCTATGACCCGTAAGTGAGGACGTAATGCCAAGAGGAAGAAACTCGGAGCGAAAATCGATTATCAGGGCATCAGGGCGTCGTTATTATCCAACTTTGCAAGCCTTGCTGGGTAAATTTACGATACGTTCTGTGAAAATTATCCTTCTGCACATTAAGTAAACTACCGTAAAATGGGGTGAAGTTGATCACTTTTGAGCGATTCTGTTCTGTAACTCCTAGTAGAATACATGTATTATTATCTAAATATTTTTAAAATATGTACTGGATGGATGTCTATCGAATTACACAAACGAAATTTCGACGAAATGTTCACTTAATAAAAAAACATTTTAAAAAAATCAAAAAGTGGAGTTTTTGATTCCGGGGTGAAGTTGATCAATTATTGCGATAAGTTTCCTAAAATAAAGAGATATGCTATTCACTAAATTTGGGGTCACTGAATCTGGATCAAGTCTCAAAAATCTTACAACTTAATGATTTATCGGTCAATTTTTAATTTTAATGTTGTAAATTACGGAACACACCACATTAAACGCTTAAAGTATGCAATTTTCTTTGAAATAAGCAACTCGCGAACAAAAATAAACATTTTTTACTCAAAAAATGATAGTTTATCCATTAAGCAAATTCAAAACTGGATTCACAGAACATATCTGGAATGTACGAAACAGTAATTTTAAATGGTGTCTTTATATAGCCTTGTCAATAGTCGATTGTTTGGAGAAAAACCTTTCAACAGATCAACAAACATTTAATAAAAAATCTGTTTTTCCATGGTATAATTATCTTGAATGTCAAATCGAACTAAGGAACATTAAGAGCAGCCATCAGGTAATACGACGTCACAGAAATTGTGCTAATTGAAATCGAATCATAGCTCTCTTGACAGTTTATACATGTGAGTACGTAGATGATCAACTTCTCCCCACTGATCAACTACACCCCGAAATACGGTACTTTTTTGTAATTAACAAATGGACTAAAATGTTATTCAATAGCTTTTTTATTAAAGTTTTACAGTACACAACGTCCAGTGTATTCTCATACATATTCGCGTTACAATTATTTCGCACTAACATATTTGACATCATTGGTGACTATTGGGGCCTTCCATTGATTACATAGCGTGCAGAACCACTTGAGCACTTCCATAATTCACTTTAGAATGGGGAGTTTTCTCGGCCAAATTGTCTGAAACTTTGTAGGTAGTAGGAAGCGCTTTAGTATTGTATTGTATTTCGAATAATCCATCTGACATAATGTTGTCTTAATGAATAAACTAACATGAACTAATTATACATAACACAAACATGAACAGTCAGTTTCTATCAAAGTACTCCACAAAACGATTTCGAAGTTCTGTAATTGATTGCACGTGCGAAGTTTGTTCGATACCGAAAGGGTCAACATCATAAGCGCTATTAAAAGAGACAACTTCAGTGCAGGAATCAGAATCAACTTGAAGGTGCTTGCCTAAGTGTAAACGCATATTGTGGCCAAATATGAGCTATGTAGCTTTAAAAAAAACCCACTGCCCTAGTGAATCAAAAGTGCCAAGAATAGGATCTGGCTCCCAAGTTGTTCGTGAAAAGGGTGTTGGAAATTTCTTACGCGCCATACAATTTATTTTTATTTTCATACTAAAACATATTAAGATTAAAAATACCAAAATTTGTCATACGTATGGGAACTTCTCGGCAGTCTAAGCCGATGCCGCGCTTCTTTTGTAATTTTCTCGGACATCAGCAGACAAATTACGTCTTTTTCTTTCTGGCGTTACGTCCCAACTGGGACAAAGCCTGCTTCTCATATTAGTGTTCTTATGAGCACTTCCACAGTTATTAACTGAGAGCTTTCTTTGCCGATTGACCATTTTTGCATGTGTATATCGTGTGGCAGGTACGAAGATACTCTATGCCCTGGGAATCGAGAAAATTTCCTTTACGAAAAAGATCCTCGACTAGCGGGATTCGAACCCACGACCCTCAGCATGGTCATGCTGAATAGTTGCGCGTTTACCGCTACGGCTATCTGGGCCCAATACGAGACAAATTACGTGTTTGTCTTTTTACATTTATGCGCTGCTCAATCCTCTAACGATTCACACCGACAGACTTGTTGAAATCTTTTTGGAAACGATTTTACAACGCTGCGAACATCTCTTGTCAACGTGACTGTTGTCGGCAGCCTCGTTCTCTTCGGCAGCTTTCCCATAAGAATTGCTGGTGAATCTCTTCGGCAGCTCCAAATGAATTGCATTTCGAGGCGTGTTCATTTGAATTGATGACATCTCTAGCGAGTTTGTTTGTTCCGTCTCGGAAATCTCGTTAGAACAAAGAATCATCTGAATGTTTTCATTGGTGTTTTCCTAATTAATAGACAGCCCTAATATGTATTGAAAGATGTTGTGATACTAACACTACGGTACATCACAGAAATTATTTTGGAAATATTTAGACTATACCTATTTAATTAACTCAAGACTTTCTGATTTTTGTTTTTCAAGTGGCACACTCATAATCAGAGCCCACTTCAATCTCTCGTTATCGCAAATCAATCTCTACAGATTTTATCTGAATTTGTTCTCTTCAATGAGCAATATTTATAAATTATTGTTTCGGAAAAGCCTCTCATTAATTAAAAAGAAAGCCATGATTGAAATATGATCAGTTTACGCCAAAAAATATTTCAACCGTATAAACCTATTTGTAGGCTTCGTGACCGTGCGGCTCGTGTTACCAAGTATTTAGCCGCATGTGCATTATTCATGATTAAATTTTCAGCATGCATTCAGGTAAATCGAACAGTTTTACGCGCAATATTCTTTGCATTCAATTTTGAGGATTTGGATAGCAGTGTATGATATAATAGCTGTATTTGTAGGATTTATCATTGAATAATACATAACTAATGGCTTCACATGATTGTAGCTTAAATAACGTGATGTTTTAATCGAAGATTTTATTTGGTGTGTAGCAATCAAGTATACCCGACTAAAATTATAACAAAAAGTGTATGAATAGTAAGATAAACATAACATAATGTGTTTTAATAATATTAAAAACATATCGAACCAAGTTATAATGTTTGATACAAAGTATCAAAATTATAATATTGTTCGATATACGATAATATTGTATATTATTGAAATGCATAAGTATCTATCAAATTTTGTTATAAAGTTGTTAAAAATGAACAAAAAAATATCTTAAAGGGAAATAAAACACACTATGTTATATATTTGTTTTAATATGCTCTGTGGATAACGGAGCCTAACAAAATTATATCATAATATCATATGCATATTAGCTTGGGACACGGTTATATGAAAAATTTAGATTCTCACTCCAGTCCCCTTTTTGGATTGCATTTAGGTCGCATACCAACTGTGCAAAATTTCAGCTCGATCGGTGAAACTATATTTTAGCGCCAGCCGTTCAAAGTTGGTATGGGATTTACTATGGAAAAACTTACTTTTACAAAGAAAAATCGCCAGAGGTCGCCCTTTGACCTCTATAAAAATTCTGAACACAGATCTCGATAGCTATTTCTATGATGAACAACATTGCCGAAGACCGCAAAGCAATCCGATGCTTGTGAAAAAAGTTATTGAACATAGTCTATTCGGAAATTTTGCCCGATTTTGTTATTATTGTTATTCCTTTACGTGTTAATCAACGTCGCCTTGCCAATAGGTTTTCATTGAATAACTTTTTTCACAAGTGTCGGATTGTTTTGCGGTCTTCGGCAATATTCTTCATCGTAAAAATACCTATCGAGGTCTGTGTTCAGAATTTTTATAGAGGTCAATGGGCGACCTCTGGCGATTTTTCTTTGCAAAAGAAAGTTTTCCCATAGTAAAACCCATACAAACTTTGAACGGCTGGCGCTAAAATATAGTTTTTTCCGATCGAGCTGAAATTTTGCACAGTTGGTATGGGACCTAAATGCAATCCAAAAAGTGGACTGGAGCGAGAATTTAAATTTTGTCCCACACTAATGCATATCATATTCTGATAAAATTTTATTATATTTTTGTTACAAGCCTCTAGTCGGGTAACTTTTTTTGGGAAATGACTTTATGTGGAATGGCCCATTCTGGCAAACGTTTTTTTGTAAAATAAGTTTATGGCAAATGTCATGCATCCAAAATGATACTAGGATTTTGTATGCACTAAACGACCTAAACGGGGACCTTCCTTAGCGTAGTGTATAGAGTCCGTGGCTACAAAGCACGCTGATGATTTCTGGGTTCGATTCCTAGTCCAGAATCTTTTCGTAATGGAAATTTCCTTGACTTCCCTGGGCAAAGTGTATCATCGTACTTGCCACACGATATACGAATGTGAAAATGGCAACTTAGGCAAGGAAAACTCTTAGTAAATAACTATGAAGGTGCTCATAAGAATACCAAGTTCGAAAGCAGTATCTGTCCCAGTAAAGACGTAATTCCAAGAACAAGAAACGTTCTGATACAAATCTATACGTGATACTAACTACACTAGTAAATGGTTAGTTTCATTCATGATTATGCATTCCATTTAAATTGAAATAAGCATAAGTTTTCATCAATTTATCGTGATTTGAATCATATTAATTTTATGCTTTGGGTTTTCGGTCGGTAGTATCATCGTTGCTGAACTGCTGCAACTGAATTGTATTTGATCATATTTAGGGCCCATCTAATGACATATGTTATTGAATAATCCAAAGTATCCATATGCAATCGAGTTCTTCTAATATGAACATGTTCGCAATTTAAATCTAAACGGTATTTTAGCCAGTTCATGTATGTCAGCCGAAGAATGTTCTTCAATTGACAAGTAGGAAAGGCTAACAAAGTTTTAGTGGAAATGTATTACCAGAAACGAAATGAAACATCGTGCAATATCTGCAAAAGTTGAAATCTCACAATAGTTTCATTCAAGCGGTAAATAGCCATCTAGTACTTACAAAATATTAATAGTTTAATTCAGATGGGGTTTTCAAATCACATGGACTGTATGAATATATACATATGTACATAACATCTCAAGTGGTTCGGTCAACCGACGATCAATACTGGCATCAAATCACGCGCGCTTTTTGTTGCAAAATGTGAAGTAAAACCATAAACGATTGACTTTTGTGTAGGTTTAATGAATTATCGTGGCAAATTTGGCTGACTACCGAAGTAGCCGTCTCGGTATATACACTGAAATTTTATAATCATATTTGCTTCGATTTCCAATGTTTATTTATTCTTCTGGGAAAAGAAAATCCGAGCAAAACCCTACTCACTCTCAGAGCTCTCCTTAATTTTGCATACATGCTCACTCCAGGCAGTCATCCATTGAAGCCGACCAATCCAAATAAAATAATAATGAGTTCTCTCTTCTTGTTTAAGTTCTCCAATAAGAAATGCGATTACCATTGTGGATATACATGTAAAGCGGCTATTTTCTATATGTATTTTCAGCCAGGAAAACTCGGAGTTTCTACAACTTTATCAAAATCAGCTGCATCAGTCTTCAGTGAACGTTGGATATAGTAACATAGTTTACGGTAGTAACACTAGTGCCCAACAAGGTACAACAAAATGTGGCTCCGCGACAACAACACTAGCAGGTACGTGTGTCCTAATCGGTATGCTTCTCCTATCAATTTAATATTCAGCATTGTTCGTTCACCCAGTGATCGGTGTTCATTTATTCATACGTTATTTGCTCAATTAGATTGGATTAGTTAAGGCGTTTAAAAATATCTCGTTTTTGCACTACACTGAAGAGTCGAGATTAACTATAGAATGGCTACTTTTCACCTTGAAGTATTGTAAACTTTCAAAATCGCGGATCACGTGTAATGGGAGCGTAGTTCTGAACTATTCAAAGCCAAGAGCGAATCAACATTGACAGAAAAGATTAATTGCAATTAATCCATTGAAGTGACCACGCTAAATTATGAAGATTATGGGTTCAAGTGATTGTGACGTCAGGAATCGCGCGAAATAGGACCGAAGAGTTTGGTTTTGCTCATTTTGGAGTTAACTTTGCACGTGCTTGAATAAATTATTAGAAAAAAAGGGAAAACATCCCACACACGATTGGGTGGATTTTCGGGCATCATATGCCGCTGTAAGAAGATCGATATCATTCATTATTTTTGGAAGACAAACTTTGCTTTTATATAACAGAATCTGAATCATTTTTGAAGTGATACTCCGCACCAGCTAAATTTCAAAATTTACGCCGTACGCTTCTTAAGAGCTGACTATAAAACATAAATACCTATTTAAAACTTGAGAGATGAATGGATAAAAAAGTATAATCTATAACTTGTTTTTAGAAACATTGTAATCATTTTAAATCATTTATCACTTTAATATTATTTTTTATCATTGAGCATAGTTTTTTTTCATTTAGGTAGTTTTTAAAGCTGAAACAACTTCAGCCACTTAATAGTACGCTTGCACCATTGCAGTGTGAAAGGAATAAGAGAGGGTAAATAAACCAGATTTAACTGGTTTTCGGGACTAATGAAAAGGTTTTCGGTAAAGTATAAAGCGCTATCCAATTCTTCAATCTTAACACAGTGGTAAAGCATCGACCGGTCTGGCATTTTGATCTTCGTGTAAGGTCACGTCGTAAGAAATCCGAAATTCATAAAACTAGGCAAATTCTTCTCTAGTCTGTTATTTTAAGTCAGATTAATTGAGAAGTATAGATGTGATTCCCAGAAGTTCAAATCGAATATTAATCAAAGTTGTGTTACACGGTGGTACAAATGAAATATACTTTCAAGGTGATCTACATAGCAAGAAATTAAGTGTAATACCAGTGAATTTCAGCTGCACATAAGTCCCGTCGCAAATATAGTGTACCGTAAGAATTTTGCTGACAAAGTTGTTAGAACTAGTTTAAAAAATTTAATAAATCGTGTGCAATTGGAGTTCGAGAGCAACGACTTTTCGTGAAACTCATCACGCTTTGGAAAAATTGTACAATTCTGGAAAAGTTTTATACAGCTGTCCGAAAAAGGTTTCTTGACATTTACATCGCTCAACAAACTCTGAAACGTTTTGAATGAAATATTTTTGATTAATGGATGTGATTGAATGCAAATTGTTAGCATAAAGCTAATTTGGTATTGATATAACCGCAGTTTGTATGTACTATTATACTACTATACAAATTTGTAAATTTTCTGTTTTGTTTTGGTTATGTACAGTAGGGCAATTTGTCAATTATTGCAGTATTTCCTATTATTGTTGTATGAGAATCAATTCCTCATTATTGATCCAAAGCTCTATTTTCTATGGACATTATTGATGATGAATATAGCTTAGAGGGAGATCCCCCAATACTGGACACCTAAGCCGCTAATATCATTATTCAAAAACTATTGATTTTATTCGGTCATGGTGCCAATTTATGATAAATATTATCATTTTTGTAGCGTACAAAAATAAATTTGAAAACATATATATGAATTTTGACATTATATTTCGATGATGTAATTTAGTACCAAAATAACCTATCATAAAAGGTGGCTCCCAATACCGGACACGATCTGGAAATGCCTCGAATTCTGAAAACTTGTATATTATTGAAAGTTTGTACTGCAGGCATAGTATTTTATTGTCAATTCAATGCATTTGCAACATTCACAAGAGTAAATTGAGCTTTACTAAGTCTGCAAGTTGGTCATCAAAAATCCTTCTTCGTATATGATGAAAAATAAACATTTTACGTGTTGTTCTGAATTTTCATTCTTCTTATTTTTATTGCATCTTTGATACCAGGTCGGTGAAATCCATGGAAAATGAATGTATTTTGAGACAGCGGTGTGAAAATTACAAAGATAGGGGAAAGTGGGGCAGTTTGGCCTTCTTAAGGAAAAGTCGATAAAAATGCTGAAAATATTATGAATTTTTCGAATGTTTGCATGATTTCTAACAATTTTTAGATGAATGCACTAGATGCGCATGATTTCCTTTGTCTTATAAAGTTCATGGATAAATGATTTATTTTTAAAAATTTGTCAAATAATCACATATAATCTAAAAATTCAATTATTTTGTTACTACACTTGAAAGTTATTAGTATTTATGAACACTCCGTGCAAGAATATACAATTTTTTAAGAACATTCTAACAGTCAAACATCATCATTCTGAAATTATGAAATTCAAAAGAGCCATTTGGGGCAATATGGGCAGTTTTTTGAACATCATTTATTTATTTTTCTTTGAGTTTTGAACACTGACTTATAACACGCCTATTGCTTCATTTCCTCATCAGTTTTGGGGTTGCATGTTATTTCAGATGAAATTTGAATAATTTATGCAGTTTTCAAGGGGTGCTCATTCCACCCCATTGGCCAAACCACCCCGACTACCCCTATCAATTAACAAATCAAGCTGTCCGAAACTGGGGGATAGGAGGTGCCAGACCAAAATTGTAGTTTAAATATGGTACAAAATACATTCATACTTTCAAATTATGATTATATTCGATCATGCTTGCGTGATCTAAATTATTTTGCCATATTCAAAGTAATTACTACTTAGGCTCAAATTTAGGGCGATACGTCAAATTTTTAACAATTTTCAAACATCTTTACTTTTTTTTGAAGGCATGCATATTTTAAGGATATGTTATTCTACGCAAACATTACTCTCCATAATAGCTTCTTTCTCTTCTAATACACCATTTTGATTGGATCATGATTTTTCAATTTTTCGACTTTGTCCGGTATTGGGTGCTGTCCGGTACTGGGGGATCTCCCCCAAAATTAAACCATTTTGATCGTTTGAAGAACAGTTTTAAATGGTGAATAAAAAACAGTTGATATTGAACAGCGATCCTTTTCTCTGAGGAACGATTTCCATTAGCATAAATTTTTAAGTTTAGAATTAAAATAATTACATGTAGCAAGTATATCAGTTCATGATGGATGTAGTTACATGGTAGGCGATGAATTTTGAATACAATTTATATATTTTTGATTAGTTGATTAGTTGATGTATTCTGCAAACTTGTTGCAATATCAATAATTTACAACTTCGTCAAAAACGTGATGTCTGATAATCTTCAAATCAAAAAGTAAAATTTGCAGCGCCACCTATGGCGGGATTACGAACTATATGTTCTAGTAAACCGTGGGTTTCTTAGCCGTGCGGTAAGTGTCACCGAGGCACTTAGGCGCATCGTGCTTAGGAGTGTGGATTCGATTCCCGCCTCAGGCCGCGAATGTTTTCCGACTGTGCCACTGGGCGTTGCATGCTAGTCCCTTGTCTAGTGTGGTGCTTCCTTCACATGGCAAATAGCCCACATGAAGCATTAACGTGTAGTGTATTTTGAAAAAAAAAAAAAAAAAAAACGATGTGCCATATTATTTTAAAATTTTCCTCGATAAAAGTACGTTTTAACAAGCTACAGAAAGAAGTCCAAGATTTTGGACATTCGTCCCACTATGCCATGAGAGGAAAGGGAGTTGAAAACCGATGTAATTCTCTTATTTCATATTTAATAGACAGCCTTAACATTGATTGATATTTACGAATATTATGGCTGTTTGTTGGTTTTCGACATGAAAATTACTATTTTCGATCTAGCTTCCATTGAATCTTTATATGAATCAGAATTAGAATAAAAGCATATTGAATTCCTTAGGTGAAGGCGTATCTAGACATAGTGAAAAGATGGTTTAAGAGGCCTTGTGGCCGTGTGGTTAGTGTTATCAAGCATGAGCCGCATCGATCCAAAGAGTGTGGGTCCGATTCCCACTGCAGTCCGGAAAACTTTTCGTTAGGAACGTATTTCGACAGTGCCACTGGGCGTTGCATGCTAGTCTGTTGTCTAGTGAGGTGCTTCCTTCAAACGTCAAATCGTCCACAGGAAGCATCAACGTAGTTGTGTCTCTTTGAAGGTGCGTATTTTTTTCTTGAATGTTTGGAAACCTTTTTTGGCCCGTAGTGCACGAAAAGTGTACATGCGAAAAACTTGCAAATTAACGTTCACGCATACATTATTTTTAAATATAGGAAATGAAGATTGATCTGGCGAAAAAAAATCATCAATATTACATGTTTTATGTGAATTTTAGAGAAAATTCACATAAAACATGTAATATTGATGATATACTATTTTTGCGAAAAAAGCTAAAGCCGATGGAAAAAAGTTAGTTGCTGATATCTGGTTTTCAAACTGTTATAATTTACAATAGATAACCATTTTAGCAGACTTTGGTTCAATGGAACTGATATGAAGGAATGAAAAGTGCATCGTGCGGAAGCTTTTTTTTCAACTGTAGTTTTTTTTTTGAAATTGTGTTTATTCTACTCAGGTTAGTAGTAAAATTCTGGAAGTTTTTATCTTGCTAATAAACCAGAGATTAGACGTAGCGTTTGCCGACTTTATTCAATGTTGAGACCCTTCAAAAAAAATTAGCTTAACGCAAGGTGCGTTATGTTGATCTATGTACAATGAAAACATTCTACAAGCTCGATCAATGTGTTTCACACGTGAATTTTCACTAATTGTAAAACACATCAATCGATGGTGTGAAACCGGTCGCTATCGGCAATCCGAATTCACATGTTAAACACGTTAATTTACAAATTTTCGAAAAATTTGCTGTAGAATTTATTAGCGATTTCTTGATTTTATGATACCAGTCACCCATTACGGGCGCACGGTTTCCCTAAAAATAACATGTCAATAAACATGTCACGTGTGGATGGCAAATATAAGTCCTTGTCATGTTAGGCAAACTAGTTCCACTAGTGATTGATATCGCAATTGTAAAACACGTTGAAATTCTATGTAAAAGCCTTTGCTATCGAACCAAAAGCAAACCTTAACAGAATAACAAGTTTTACACGTTATTTCACCTTGCCATTTGACACGGCAGATCCACGTTGAAAAATATATGGATCGAACGCATTGAATATTTTCAGTTTATATATACAGTACTGGACAGAATAAAGTACGCATTGTCCGTTTTAACATACAAAATGATCATGTTTGGAGGCTTATATCTCGGTTTCTAGATGTCCGATTGACCTGAAATTTTCACCGTAGCTTGAAAATAACTTCAAATTTGCTAGGCTAGAAATTCATAGTTTTTCATTAACAAACGTTTAAGTTATCGCAAATCTCAAATTTTGATGAAAATGACAAATATTTGAAATAGCAATAATTTTTAAATGGAAATATTTAGAGCAATATGTCCTTCTGCAAAAATTTGCAATTTGATAAGACACACAAGTTTGCAGAACATCATTTTTCGGTAAAAATGATTGTTTTCAAAATATTTTCAAAATAAAATTATGCAATTTTTTGCAAATTGAGAGATTTTTAATAATTCAAAATATTGTGTTTCAAATACAGTGATATTTCAATTGAGTAAAATCTATGTTATAACTAGGTTGTTGTGAAAATTTCAGATCAATTGGACCACTAGAAGCTGAGATGCAGATCTCCAAACTTGACGGTTTTGTATGAAAAAACGGACAATGCGTACTTTATTCTGTCCAGTACTGTATAAGGACTGTTCATTTAAGAAAGTGGACACCTAAATATTAACATTTCAGTTTAAAAATTCCATGAAAATAAATAAAATTTTGTTTCAGTGTGTAGTCAAGTGTTTATTTTGGCAGCAGACAAAAGTTGACATCAAAAAAATTATAAATTCCAAACGATGGGTCGGATTGACATGGCGACACGCAATTTTTTTCTGCACAAATGGTGTACAGAAAACTGTTGTTCCGAGATTTGGCTAAAATCGCGAAGTGTCCAAATTGATTTTTTTCAACGCTGTGGCGAAAACAGATATTCCTGACGACGTACGATACATTCGAACAGAAAAATTTGGGGAAAATGATTTGGTATGACAAGCAATTTGCTCCTACGGTATGAAAATACTACATAGTACACGACGGGTTCAATCAACGGCGAAAATTACAAAAATAAATGCAAAAAATGTCTTCTGCCCATCTACTGAAAGCATACCACGCCTCCATTGTTTTTGCCAGATCACGCCGCTCACTACGCTTCAGCTACTTTGGAGATGCTCAAGAAGGAAAAAAAGTCAAATTTGTAGAAAAATGATCGAACCCATCAAATTGCCCAGAACTGCGCCCCATTGAAACTTTTTGGGCAATAATAAAACGGCATCTTAAGAAGGATGGAAGAGAAGCAAGTTTCATCGATTTTTTCAAGAAAATGTGGTCAGCAGCACAACGAAAAGTTACGGAAAAAGTTGTGCAGAATCTTATGGGAGGTATCTATAGAAAAGTAAAAGCATTCTCCAGTAATGCTCAAAAAATGTTCAAATTTATGAGAATTTGGTCGAAATTACGTTGATTTCCATGTATTTTAGGTGAACTCATGAATTTGTTCAAAAATAAACAGTTTACTGTAAAAACACGTGTCCACTTTCTTAAATGAGCAGGCGTTATATAGGGCACAGGGTCACAACCAAGGGGAACTTGTTGGAAAAATGTGACTTCGATCTATCCCAATAAAATGAGGTGTGGCCCATTTAGAATAGGAACATACACGAATTGGAATAATTTGGATATACATAATTCAACAAAAAATAATTCTGTTTTAACTCAAATGTAGAATTACATGTAAGGATTTCAAAGGAGGACATCAAAGGAAAAATAATTAAAAAAATATTCATTTCCTTTTACAATAAATTGTTGGACTTTACCCGAAATACGGTTCAATAATTTATGCATACTATTTCCATGCATATTTTTGACGAGTATATTCCATTTAGTTTACAGTTCGTTGATGTTTTGGCGATACTTCCATTCGCTCTTAGCTTCCGCTTCACAATAGCCTAAAATCTCCAAATAAGGCTGAATTGGGGCCAATTAGGTGGGTATCACGCGTTATGAAAAATCCTTAAATTTCGTCCACATTTGATCAAACAGCTTCATGGTACAGAATCTGGCCACATTGCTATTTCTTTCCTCTATTTGGGTATCTGCAGACACGGTTTGATCGTAGGCTTCAATATCCGAGGACGAATCCATTGCACGGTACTGCGTGCAGCACCGAACTTTTTTTTGTTAAATGGCTGTCTGAGATGTTCGGATTTGAATCAATGGTCCTGACTTTGATACACAGCTGACGGTATACTGTAACTGCACGACGCTTCCTTTGTGGCTTGCGATCCGTCAAAATAGTTTTTTGTACTTATTCAGTACAAGCCACACAGTATTTCTTGGTAAACCTAACACTTTTGCTATTTCTATTCCAGATCAAGATGGATTGAGTGATGTTATTATTGTAATAGAGCAAACATAGACGGTTCAGCTTCTTAATTCGACCACTTGTGTCGTTGTAAGAACCAAACATGTTTGTTCCAATTCTAAGTAGGCCACACCAAAGACAAATTAAAGATCTTCATGTTCCTTGCAGTTGCCCAAAATTTTATGGCTCATATGGTAATCTAGAATGCCGTGAAAAGTGTACTGCGATCTGTCAAACTTGGGTACCTTTTGCACTACCGAGGGACCAAATGCAGTACTAGAAGTGGTACCCAATCTGAGCCCGAGTGGGACGGACCTGGCCACACCTTTATGGACACATAATTGTACAACTACGTTAATGAACCAATTAGATTCCAAAAGAATGCAAAAACAAAGTTTAATGGTCGTAGGAAATGTTAAGGTGTTTATAAATATGTAGTCATAGAATCGACAAAGAAGAACACGTTTTCTGTAACATGGGACAATGGTGCTTTTATCAATAGTTGAGTTTTGCTATGCTGATTCACTTTAAACCTGCTGTAACAACATTGGCAATTATTTCTATTGCAAATTACTGCGCTTATAGATCATTCTTATTGTTAAAAAAATTGAAAACATATTTAAGGAGCAATACATTTATGGTATCACTCAAATGTATTGTAATCTGTAGGTTGACCATACGTTCCGTATTTAACCGGACAGTACCGTTTTCATCACCTTCCCAGACAACCAGAAGTCGCATAACAGTTTATGAACAAAGTCATTTATTTACACAAATTTCATCACACCCGCACTACATGATAGATGACATCGTTTGATCGATGAGTTTCATCACATAAAACGCTATTTTATGAGTTCTAATGTACATTTCGTTTCGTCCCGTATACTCGTACAAAGTAAGTCGGATCAATCCGTAGCAGCTGTCAAATCAATTTTGTTATCATAAAATAAGTCGAATGAGAGTACGGACTAGTTCGCAATAAAATTTACACACTCGCATTACATGTTATTTTTCATCATATAAAATATGCAAGTATATCGCCTCCACTGTTGTACACATAAGGCCTTTTCGCAACATCTTATATGTGAAACTTTTCGCCCTTTGATGCACAAAAGTTGATTACTTTATATGTACATTCTGGTTGTTTGGGTTGTTTGGGTTGACTAGCTGTCCCGTCGTTTTTTTTTTGAATGCTCAAATTGTTCCGTATTTTAGGAAATTGAAAATAAGACACAACATTTTTTATTTATTTGGTAAGTTTTTGTCCTATTATTTTTTTCAATAGTTATCAGCTTTTCTTTCAAAGTTAAACTAAAATTGTATTTACTGATTTACTTTTTTTTTGTTCTTTGTTTATATTTATGCCAAATTTTAGCCATTTTCCAAAACATGGCTGGGTCTCATTTATATATGTTTTGATATATAAAAAGAGTATAAGAAAGTTTAAAAAATTCAGGAGCAATAGAATTTTTGAAATATTGTGAGAATTTCATATGCAGCATTTTCCAAAGTCTTGCCTAAAACTGAGGATGAGAAAACCAATTTTGAAGATGAATCCAGCAGTCGAACCTATTTTCATATTTCTTACAACTTTTCTTTTACAACACTTCTTTTTAAACCAAAAAGACTTCTCAAAACAACTCATGAAACCAAATAAAAAAATGAGTTCGAACTAAATTAGGTAATTTATCGATATCATGTATTATTTATATCTCTCAATTGAACCGAAAAGATTTAATAGGTGTTGAAAAAAGACGAAGTTATCTGTACTTAATACTAGCGTTGGGCGATTTTGAATCGATGTTTTCATTTCGATAAGTCGATTTTTTAAATCGATGTTTGGAGCACCTAAAATCGGGTGAATCGATTTTCTTCTTACGGTTTTTTTGATTTGATTCATTTTGGTGAAACTAATTGTTATTCCTTAATGAGTTAATAAAAAAGAAACAGGAATTAGTACCCACCATTAAGTATTTGGTGTTTTCTATTGGATTTCAAACTGATTTGATTGAAAGATTTTAACAGCAAAAACAAATGTTTTTGGTCTTATCTCAAATTTAATTAATATTGATTTGAATTCGATTCAAATCGATTCAAAAACATCAATGCAAAGGATTCGATTTAATCAGTGAATCGATTCGACAGCTTAAATTTGAATCGATTCAGTAACATCGATGTTAGGGAGCAATTTGCCCAACGCTACCTCATATACATTTCAAATTAATCTTTTAAAACCCATAGGTACACTATATTCCAAACATTGTAAATTATATTGAAAAACAATTCTATTTTTACTAATCATACGCAATTGATCAGATTTATTTCTTCAATGAAATGATAAAGTATTAGAACAACTCACATTTATGTTTTTTTTTAATTTATTAATGAGATTTCAGCCCATTATCTCAAGAGAGCAACGGGTGTGCTTTTCTCCATAAAAAAAACTATCTTGGGGATGGGATCCGATGCCAGATCCTCGACGCGAGGGACATGTGTTCTAACCACTACACTAGGCCCGTGCTCACGTTTATGATTTGATTAGCATAACGAAAACATTTTCGTCTTACTTTTCCTAAGGGGCGAACCATTAATTACGTAAGACAATTTTCGGGGTTTTTCGACCTTCCCTCCCCCCATGATAAGATGTTTTGTATGATAATAAAAAAAACTGTATGAAGCGTAAGAATTCTGAAACCCCCACTCTAACCATAAACCTTTACGTTATTAATGGACGGCCCCTAAGGGCAAAATCTGCATACTCCGAATCAAATATTTCGAGTTGAAAATTTTAACGAATTTTTAGAGTAGAATTTTTAATGATCGATGTTTCCCAGAAACCATTAAGCAGAGATTTTCCCATGATAGCATTTTTTTTTTCGTCTTTTATGATTGTCCCGGTTTTGTTCTTCATTTGTCTCGTTTTTATCTGATTAGTAAGGTCAGCCTAGTAATCTGTAATTGTTTATTCCATTTAACTATGCGTGCTTAACAAGTGAGCTATACTTAAATTTTTCAATTAGTTTTTTTCATTAACTAAAAATACTTTCTCAAAAACATCACCTTCAAAATTGCAATCTTGTTGTGCTAATGATAGGGCTGGACCATTAATGGTGCACCTATACGAAAACAGCTTAAATATGCTAATAAAATCATGAAATATGTGAAATTATACTTTCAAAATTAAAACCCTTCTATCTTTTAAATGTATGAAAAGCACGATTTATTTAAAATTCATCTTCAAAAACTCTTGCACCAATAATAAGATTACTGTTTCTGTAGTGTTGGTAGTTGTGCAATCTATTGCTTCCTTATGCAACCCCCCACTATGGGTACAAATGTATGAACCTCTATACTGCCGTGAATCGCAAGTCAGTCCCATCTGCATTCTCGTCAAAACTGAGTTGAGTCCAGTGTTCAACATATCTTCCAATGCTCTTTCAGCTGCACTGATGAGATAATAAAATTTGTTCGGAAAAATTAAGAAAAAACAGCAAGTCAAATTGTTCCATAATGAAAAGTAACTGCATATCAGTCCCACTACAGATTTCCGCACCGTGTAGCACAAAAATGAACCATGTTTTGATTATCTTTAATTTTTTCTCGGAAAGATATCGTAGCGGAAAGCAAATTGTGAAAGTTTCATTAAGATTTGAACATGTTTCAACCCTGTGGATTTTTTTTTTAAATATTCGTATGGAAAACGAATTTGGAAACTTCACAGTTCATTTTCTTAATGCCTACTTTTTACAGATCGGACTGACTTGCGATTCACGGCAGTTTAGGTACAAAGAAGCAAAAAATAATGGTTTTCGTAAGCTCAACGATTAAATTTCATATATATTATTCATAGATTGTATAATTTTCGCATCGTACATCTTCGGAAAATACCACATCGTCATTTATTAGTGCGAAGCATGTCAAAAGACACTACATCCGCTATTGGAGCAATCTACATAAAGCAAGCGTTTACCCTAAAGAAGATGTAGCGAAAAAATATAAACTTCGTATCGTTTTGAATAGTTCCTCACCAAACCGATTTGAACGCAACATTCCCGACCAGTGGATAAAAAGCGAATTGTAACAAATTTTGTGACAAATGACAAATGTCGCAGAGTGTGGGTTCGATTTCCGCCCAAGTTTGAGTCAACTATTCTATAAAAGCATTAGATAAAACATTACAGTAATCACTATTTGGGTATCTAATATCTATGTTTCGCTTTAAATTACATACGTGTATACTGTATAGTTTTGTTTCGCATCGGCGTGAACGAAAATTACATTTTGCATACTCTTATAGTGTAGTATAGTGTTTACTTTTGTTACAATGGCTAATAATGATTCGACCAAAATTACTGTATTGTATTGTTTTTATTTCATTCTAATGAACTTGAACTTTCCTTTTGTTATAGATAAACCAGGGCTCCCAGAGCCTGAGTTGGCGAATCCTGCATACAACAACTTGGACAAAGCGTCATCAGTACCAGATGAAAATAATTTAAATTTTAATCTCGTCAAAAATAGTGCTAAATCTTTATCAGCAAATAACTGTAGTGGTGTTCATAAAAGCGTTGTATCAAGTGCTGCCGGTACTAGTGCGGGAAATGGAAGTGGTGACTATCAATCAAAGTATTACAAGAGTGATAATAGCAACAATTTGAACACGCCCACAGCGAGTAACGTGTCGGAACATCAGCACATGCTGAGTGAATCAAATGACAATTCGAACAATAGTGTAAGAAATTCACCACTGTTTAATGGATGTAAAAGTGTTCTGCAACAAGCACATTCATTGAATAACTCAAACAAGCCTTCATTAAGCAAAAATGCATTGCTAAGCTCGTGCCAGGGATCGTTCCATTCTTTACAGGGTGGTCTTAGCTCAGACAACAGCACATTTGTGCAGCCGTACGGTAGTAGTATATCTTCGACTAATTCATCGTCAAATACGACAGCGGTTGCAAGTTCACAGCAACAGTCTAGTAGTTTAGCTCAGTTTCATCAACAACAACTCTCTCAACATCGGCAAGGCTGTTCTATAACACCAGCTGAATCTATAAATGGTAGCGGAACACTAGTTTTTAGTAGATCAAGGATTAACAGTAATAGTGATTCATCTAATAATAAGAACATCAACTTTAACAAACTTAACTACGACAAGAAATGCTCGAGTTCTGGTGCTAATATAAATATACATAGTAATAACCGTAACAAAAGCAATAACAATAGTAACACAATAAACATTAGCAGTAGTAGTAGCAGTAATCATCAAAGTGAAACCAATCAATTGAAGAGTATTATCGAATTGAATACACAAGTTAGTGAATTGAATAGTAAAAATATTGAGTTCAACAGACAATTAAGTGCACCTACTGAGAACAACAATAATCAAAACAACCCTAATTGCTACAGCAACAGTGTGTACAATCTATATTCCAATCATATATTGAGTCAATACTACACTGGTTCGCCGAACACGAACAGTCTTAATCGAACGAAAAAGAAGAGAAGCTTCAAACTGAACGGAAGGTATGTACTTTAAGTTTAGTATTGACTGTTACAGAGAACATTATTTATTAGGGCGAGTAATCGGTTAAATTACAAATTTGAGTGCAATTGGTTTTGTCTATTTTGTGCGTATTGCGATAAAAATTCGTATGAAAGTTCATATGGAAAAACCTAGTTTTTCGTATTCTGCACCTTTAGGTTTCCATTTTTTAAACCCTTAACACAAAATACGCTAAAGTATACCTTAAAATATGTAAGTCTAATAACTTTGCCGATGAACGCAAGGTGTTAAAATGTCTCTAGTTGTAATTCTCCACAGGTCGGTGGTGCAGCTAACATACTACTAACCACTTTATCTTCTAGCACTGCAGTATCCAAATGATATAAATTTTATAATTAGAAATTCAATTCGAAGATTCGTTTTCCGATATTGAAAACTTGTAGAAATTCAGGAATCCTTGTACCGTCACATGCATTAATAAATGAATGTTGTTAGTACTATATTGAATTGTTACTGCAAATAACGGCATGAGCTATTTTGTCACCTAAATACATTTTCCTTCTTCTTGCCATCGCGTTTCCACTGAGACATAGCCTGATTCTCAGCTTTGTGTTTCATGAATATTTCCACAGCTCAAGCTCTTAGGCTCTCTATAGCCGCATTAGGTCAGGCAAGGACCCTAAACTCAAATAGGAGTAGAACGCTTAAAATGTTTTACATTATCCATGGCACTATTGAAGGAGTGCCAAACAACTTTGGGAATTCTAGTCTAATGAAGGAAGCCAAAGGATGGGCTAGATGACGACGAATGAAGCGTTCTAACCGATAGGCAGTGCCCGAGATACTATTCGACATTTTCTTCACTACACAATCTCACCGTTTAGGGATAGCACCGGTTTTGGCTCTATGCCAGTCGTAGCCATAGTGGATTATACACCGTTTTATACCGTAGCCAATCGACATGAAACCTTTTGTGTTCAGTAGATCACATTCACACAATGTTTGGTTTTTTTTTTCGATTTTCAAGGTTGCCGGGCAGTGCGAGTTGAAGAGCCCGAGCAAGCAAGATTTTTTTCATTGCGCCGCCGGATTTTTACGTTAAGTAAAGCTGAAAGTGGATTGTGGCAGGTCAGTCAAGGATGAAGTATAAATTGGTGAGCTTGTTTCATGCTTTTATTTCAAATTTGTAAAATTTGTATGACCACATTTAATTGTTCAGCGGTGAAACGGCAATATGATTTTTCAACAAACGTTGAATGGTTTGTCACTATGAGTGTCGGCATAAACTCTTATTTATAAACAATTTAAGTTTTACATATTGTTTTCCAAAAAAAAAACTTTCCTTTTTCCTTTGTTTTTGTAATTGAAGAAATACTTTGGATGATTCGACACTATGAGTGTAGATTTGCAAAAGTTTTACTTCATTCAACAAACTACGAATGGTTTGCCACTGCAAGTGGCGGCATAAGAGTGATCTGTGACGGTCCAGCCAATCGAGATTTTTGTTTACTTTTCATACGAGTAAAATATGATAACACATGCTTACGTCCTTACCGCTGTAGGAATGATGCGTTTAGATATTTGTTCAACAAACTTTGAATGGTTCGTCACTTGAGGTGTCGACATTATTTTTTCTACTTGGAAATTGTTCATATCAATTGAAAATATTATAGTCAAAGGCATGTTTATATCTCACAAAAAATGGTTTATCATGGTCTTATCGCTTATCAAAGTGAATCCTGTGACCCAACTCGCAGCAATCTTTGTGGAGATGCACTGCAAACACGGTCTCCAAATAGCATGGGTTACGCACTAACATTCCTTCCCCAATCCAACCTGACTGCAAGGACGTGGCCGTGTGGGGCCTTCCTTAGCCGAGTGTTTAGAGTCCGCGGTTACAAAGCAAAGCCATGCTGAAGGTGTCTGGGTTCGATTCCCGGTCGGTCCAGGATCTTTTCGTAATGGAAATTTCCTTGACTTCTCTAGGCATAGAGTATCATCGTACCTGCCACACGATATACGAATGCGAAAATGGCAACTTTGGCAAAGAAAGCTCTCAGTTAATAACTGAGGAAGTGCTTATAAGAACAGAGAAGAAGAATGAGAAGCATGCTCTGTCCCAGTGGGGACGTAATGCCAAGAAGAAGAAGAAATAGAGGCACTGAATTATGCACGCTGTAATAGAATATGGCCAATCCCAGCCGAACTTCTAAATAGTTGATTCTTTGTGCATCTTCACTGACCTCGGTCAATCACGGTATAGCAACCATTGATATATGTAGTTAGTCTGAGCTAAGCTAAAGTAGATCACATTCACACAATGGAGCTACATTAATTTACCCGTCCGATATTTATTTTTGAATTGATTGAAAACACAAGAAAAACAATTAGTTTTCCTGAAAATTTTAACTCCTATACACCTAATTTGGCCAGGGTCCTCCTTATTTGGCCACTCTTATAAGAAATCAATGTGATTGGTCAATTTAGGAACCGAAGTTAAAGTATGTGGGCTTCATGGCCGTGTGATTCGTGTCGTCAGGCAGTTGAGCACATCTCGTCATAGGGTGTGGGTTCGATTCCCCCTGCACCCATTGGAACTTTTCGTCAGGAATGTTTTTTGGCTGTACCACTGGAGCATGCTTGTCCGTTGTCTAGTGTTAAGTTACAGTCTGTGCAGCTTAATGGCTGGAGACGGTGTCCGTATTCAGGTTCTAGTGGCCTTTACTGACCAACGAGATTTTCAAAACGAAAAAATGGTTTCAGCTTAGTTCCGATATTGTTCATACATAATATGGATTGGAAGCTTGCGTTTGATATATTTGTTGTATAGATAGGACTTCCCATATAATTTTTAAATTCAATTTTTCTTAGGCTGGTCAAAACCGGTGCTTTTACAGTTTACCGGAAAAAAAATCCACAAATCTTATATCTACATACACTACGTTGTTTCCACGTGAGTGACGAAAAAGCATTAACAAAATAGCAGCAGAACGTAATGGATATATACTTCTGTTCAAATTGCCAGGCTGCTATCGAAAATCTTGCTATGGCCAACTCAAGTTTGAGGTTAGTTATTGCGCATTTCTTCCACCACTGGACTATCGCACAAGTTTTAACAAGTGCGGAAACCCAAATAAAAGTGCGCAATGGCATCAAATCGGGTAGGTGTCTTCGAGGGATTTCTTCTTTGTAAATCAGAGAATAAGTGCTCTGGAGACACCAACGTGATTCGATGCGAACCTGCACTTTTATTCACACTTTCGCACTTATGAAGCCGCACTTCGCAGTCCAGTGGTGAAAGCAATACACAATATCGTATGTCGACCATTCTTCCATGGTTGGAAACGAATTGACAACTCATCAGCAGCCTAAAATGAATCATCACATGACATCGTTGGCCCACACCCATCTGTTTCAATTTTGAGTGTTCTATTCTAGCTGTTCCAACTTCCAAGTGCTAGATGAAGCTTCAAATAAATTATTGGATGGTAACTAGGCATAAGGCACTGCAGTAGTTTTGAATTGGGTTGTCAAACAAAATTGTATATTACTGAGCCATATCTGAGGGTGATAAAATATTTAACAAATCTATCATAGCAGACTTTAAGTCTCCTTGTCAGAACGTTGACTGACCATTATCATAAATATTTAGCTCTTTTCAAGATCCTCAATCTTAAGAACATTCTGATATTTTGAGCCCAATGCACTATGGTCCAGGAATCAGTTTTACGCGGAAAGATGCATTTTGAGCTTTAGAATGAAACATTAGACAAAAACGGTCTTCTACAAAGTTGTTTGTATTAGTTAAGCCCTTTGTTTGGTGTTATTGAAAATTAGGGTGGACCACATTTTCATAGAAATTGTGTAAGTAACTTTCTTATTTGTAGAAATTATATTATACATGCTTCAGCAAAGTTGTGGACTATTCAATTTCAAGCAAATTTGCCAAAAAAAGTTTTTTTGTATCTCTTAAATTGACCGATTAAGAGCTATTTTCCTACGGTGACATAGGGTGGTCCGAACAAAACTGGTTTTCTGGCTCTAGAGTTTTCAATTCAAATTTCTCATCAAAGTAGTCTATGAAACACTTTTAGAGCTTTGAAAAATGCGTAATTAAGTGAGTGAAGCAACTCGCTATCTTCTTCCGTTTGGGAGTTATTGTTGTTTTTCTCTCAAAAACATGCCTACTTTGATTGAGAATATCTCTGATTGGGGCAATCATAAAAAATATCTTTTGACGGCATTCAAAAGACAAAATAAAATTGTATATTATATCAAAAAATTAGAGATGTGTTATTTTTGTAACTCTAATAAAATGTCTTGAAAAACAAATATTGTTTATCACAAAAACTTTAATAACTTTTGAACTAAAATAGATATCATCAATATTTTTGTATGAAAATTTGCGTTTTATTAAGTTTCAAAAGTCGTTCATAGACAACTTTGACGACAAACTAATATTAAAAAACTAGAGTTGAAAAACTTATTTTTGTTGGACCACCCTGCGATGATTAGGAAAAAATGCTCTAGATTGGACAAATTTTGAGCTACAGAAAAACTTTTTTTTGGCAAAGTTGATCAAAATTTCAAGTTCTACCGCTTTGCCTAAGAGTATATACCAGTATTTTTGCAAATAAAAATGTTGATTTTATGATTTGTGTGGTATTGTGGGCCACCCTAGTTTTAAATGACACAGTATGAAAGCTTACATTTATAGAAACAATTTTGTTGAAGATCGTTTTTGTCTAAAATTTTATTTTCATGCTCAAAATGCAAAATAATAAAGAAATACATACTATAAAAATCTTCAAAATAGTTTTAGAGCCCTATCTTTCTTATTTCAGATTTCTCGTCAAAGCGGTCTATGAACGACTTTAAGAACTTAACAAAACGCAAATATTAGTGCAAAAATATTGATGATATCTATTTTAGTTCAAAAGTTATTAAAGTTTTTCTGCTTAAAATCCTTTGTTTTTCAGGGCATTTTATTAGAGTTACAAAAATAACACATCTCTAATTTTTTGATATAATATACAATTTTATTTTGTCTTTTGAATGCCGTCAAAAGATATGTTTTATGTTTGCCCCAATCAGAGATATTCTCAATCAAAGTAGGCATGTTTTTGAGAGAAAAACAGCAATAACTCCCAAACGGAAGAAGATAGCGAGTTGCTTCACTCACCAAATTACGCATTTTTCAAAGCTCTAAAAGTGTTTCATAGACTACTTTGATGAGAAATTTGAATTGAAAACTCTAGAGCCAGAAAACCAGCTTTGTTCGGACCACCCTATGTCACCGTAGGAAAATAGCTCTAAATTGGTCAATTTAAGAGATACAAAAAAACTTTTTTTGGCAAAGTTGCTTCAAATTGAATGGTCTACAACTTTGCTGAAGCATGTATAATATAATTTCTACAAATAAGAAAGTTACTTACACAATTTCTATGAAAATGTGGTCCACCCTAATTTTCAATAATACCAAACAAAGGGCTTAACTAATACAAACAACTTTGTAGAAGACCGTTTTCGTCTAATGTTTCATTCTAAAGCTCAAAATGCATCTTTCCGCGTAAAACTGATTCCTGGACCACTGTGCAATGTGACAAGGTGCTAGGGGGTATCTCTACGCTCATGCGTTAAGTGCTCTTTTGGACGCTGTGTAACCTACTGTAGTACACAGCTAAAATAATCTTGAAACATTAATTTTATTTCCATGCACATATTTTGAGCTGCAAAATAAACGCAAACGACTGATCGCTTATTTTTCAGTCAAATTCACTTTGAATTTATACGACTATTTAGCATTCAAGCATATTTAATAGAAAATTGAATGAATATCCATTTAAATTTACATCATGCTGTCACAATACATAAATTTGGTTTATTTTTCCAGTGGTCATTGAAATTTAAATATTATTTTCTGTGTAGCACTCATTGCGATCATGCAGTTTTCCATTCTCAAAGAACTGGACCCCCTCTTTTCTTTCATGTTGCCTTTTCCTTTTCTATATGATCGTGTAGCATGATGAAATAGATTAAAATAATTAAAAATAAACGATTGAATTTTAACACTACACTATGCAGAAGAAAAAAAAAAACTTAAAATAATTAGTTAGATGAACAAATACCGTTAAACTTTAATATATTGCTTATATTGTGGCAGATAGGGTTATTTCGTCTGCGACTTACAGACTTTTTCAGTGCCGTGTGCTTGACTTGATGTTGTAGTGAGACTTGAATATGACAATTCGCGATTACGAAGGTAATTACCACAGTTGATCCTATGCGTGAAGCTCCGATTTATTTACATGGCAAAGCAGGGAAAGTCAATTTTAAAATACTTCTAAAAAATCAAAACACAATTTAATTAAATTCTGTGAAGTGTACGGGGTTTCACTTATGATCAGCTATGGAATCCGCAGAATATTGAGGAAAAAATATAAAAATCAAAATAATGTGTCTATAATTTAGCCCATCAAAAGTCTATCAACATGTACTGAAAAGATTTTAAATAACTATTGTAGCTAATTTTATAAGGGCATTTAAAATTTCACTTCCAATACCTCACCGGGAAAAATTTTCGACGCTTCACGCATCGAGTAAACTTTTTCCAGATGGCAGCACCGCAAACTCGAATATTGGCACAATTGACCCATATGGCGGAGTGCTTTAATAGCAATGAAATTGGAAGTATAGGCAATGCAATCAAAAAGACCATGAGATATATTGTATGATCTTTTTCTCAAATACAGATTTAATGCAAATTTGTCTAAACTATACAGCATATAAGAGCGGGCTATCCATAGACCTCTTTTTTCTGATTTTCAGAACCCCTATCTGCTCACCCCTTCCAAACTTTTATAACCTGTAAATAAAAAATAAAATAATATGTTAATCAGTTCACAGTCCGGGAAGTCTCTCCTTTTGCGCTTACGGCAGCCAGTATTTATAGCTCAAAAATCCCGTAGGTACGATCAAGTAAAAGGTACCAGAGTCATAAGGAATATCACTTGAGATAGGTAGACATGACACAAACAATTCAAAATTTAAATGGACCGTGGTCTTTGGTCTGACCCTCTGTACCCACACATGACCGTGTGGTTTATGGAGGGTCTCTAATCATTTTGGTGCAAGTTCTCCATAGAAAGATCAACGTACCCCCATTAACGCACCTTATTCCATTAACGCGAGAATTTACATATTCAGGAATATGGATGGTTTTGAGTCTATCAATAGTTTTATTTTAAATATATCATAAAAATTACTGCCAGACAGTTGAGCGATACCGATTAATCAAATTGTGCAAAAAGTCGGGGGAAGATTTTTACGATACACACGAGTGTAATTATCATGTCAGAAGAAGCTGGTAGAAAGAAAAAGCCAATCTGTTATTGTTTGGTATTTACCTGTGCTGCCTAATATATGGGTTAGTATACGATACAAGGCTACCGAAATCGAAAACAGAAATAACCAGCAATGTACAAATCTACGATTGGATGTGAGCGAGGATGATGAGCAAAGTCTGACGTTCCAACATCAAGACTAATTTTTATGATTCTGTTTCGGCAATCTCTACTTGTATCGGAATACATTTATTGTGTTTATAATTAATTTTAGACATCAATCAATCGTAACTGTAGTATCCATTCAAACCAAAATTTTGAAGTAAACATTTCTAGCCCTGCTTGATACAGGTGTTGGGTTCATGAAATCTCATGCGTTTCCTATTCGATAAAGCTGTGGATGATATTTCAGTTCGACTCATAAATTATATTATGTTTTCATCTCTACATTTTTCAGACTATTCAACGCTGCTAGCACTGATTCCATCAGGTTTCATTCGAATCTTCTGAATCAAAATGAAAACGATTTGAGGGTATCGATTGATAACACTTGTACAGACTCCCTAGTGACAGCATTAGATGACGAAGCATTGTTGATCAATGATTACATAAACGATATGGCAAAATCCAAGGTTCTATACACTAAAAGTAATTATGTTCAAGTAATGTGCTAATAGATTTCTGTTCTTTTAGGTACATTTTGACGATGTTTCGCTTTACGGAACACCAAAAGAAGAGCCACTTCCGAGCATACCACCGTCTACTGAAAAACCATCATCGAATTTTTTGAAAAACCAGCTTCAAGCATGGTTTCAACCAACAGACAATCGACTTGCCATGAAACTTTTCGGAAGTAAAAAGGCTCTTGTGAAAGAAAGGATTCGACAGAAAACATCCGGTCATTGGGTGATCCATCCCTGCAGTTCATTTAGGTAACGTTTTACTTATGTTAAATTTACATATTTCTCATATTATCATTCTTTTTTCAGGTTTTACTGGGACTTGTGTATGTTACTACTACTAGTAGCCAATCTGATTATATTGCCTGTTGCCATATCTTTTTTCAATGATGACCTCAGCACTAGATGGATTGCCTTCAATTGCTTAAGTGATACGATATTTTTGGTTGACATTGTAGTCAATTTTAGAACAGGTAAATCAATCATTCAGTCATATAGTAAGCAAAGTCAACAGTTTGGGAAAATAATCATATTTCTACGCTCAAGATTGAATATTTTGAATCATCAGATGCCACTGTAGAATTATTATCACAATCTATACAGAATTAGAATGCTCAACAAGCTTGAAGCTGATTTTCCTTGTGCACATAGCAAAAACTAAATTGTAATCCTGAAAAAATTACCATTCATTTAAAAACTGAATTTATTCAAACACCATATAGCCTATGCTTCCCAATAGACTTTATAATGCATTAATTGTTGAACGTTTTAGCAATGCTGCAATATTTACTGTAAATTAAAAATTGTTTTATTCTATACATATATGTACAGGAATCGACTGTGATGGAGGTTATGTTTTTGGGGTTTTCGGCTTCCAGTCTCTAGGAATCATAAACGGATTTCCGTTCTACACCTGACGTTTCGGTCACATTTATTGTGCCTTTTTCGAAGGATAGACAACGATCACTCCGTTCATTCGTTTCATGAATGTCTTGAACATAATTATACGTCGGACCATAAGTGTTTCGAGTTCCCTTCTTTTACGCTCGTCAGGTGTAGAACGGAAATCCGTTTATGATTCCTAGAGACTGGAAGCCGAAAACCCCAAAAACTTAATCTATACATATATTTTATTACGTTTCTACTGTACTCCTAAACTGATAATTGAATTGAATGGTATTTTCAAGCTTTGCTCATCTTCGATGGTCTTCTTATTTCCGAGAAATCATGTCAACAAAATAAATTAACAACAATAGAATAACTTTTGAAATAATTGTATTGAAATAAATCAGTACATCGAATAAATATGGGGAGTTATAACAAGAGATGGGACTAGTCACCTAATTTACACTATTGTTGTGGGCGTTTGAAATGCAAATATCAAATGTGGTAACACCAAACACGGTAAAATTTTTCACATGGAATGCGAAGTCAAAGTTCGAATTTCTTTGCTTGGTTGGCGGTGTTATCGTTCATGGTTGTTTTATGTCCGTTATTTGGACTTTTATCAGTCGTCCAACTAGCACTTATTTAGACCCTGTCAAGGTGAATATTAGAAGGACTTGATAACCGTGATATTTATGGTACGCGTTAAAAGGCTCTAGAGATTCGTTCAAAGTCAGAAGATCAACTGATCTATTTATTCTCTCGATCGGTTATTTAACCGTCTTCTTATTTTGGCATCACCTAAAGGCAGACGATGTTCGTTCTCTTCGAATGCGCAGGGTATTTACACGAACGTAATATTGAATATATTACAGGTTGCTAAGTATCCTTTGGTTGCTTTGTGTTACCGCAATTGCGTAATGAACATAACACAACGTCTTTTCATTACGCAACTGTTTTGAGTTGCGCAATGGATCATTACATTCATACATAGAAATTGCAAAATAATGGTGAATGCATATATTTGTAGGCTTCGAGGCCGTGCGGTTAGCGGCGTCAGTCGTTTAGGCGTATTGTGCCATGAAGTGTGGGATCGATTCCCGCTCCAGTCGGTGGAAACTTTTCGTCAAATGAAAAATTCATCATTGAGCTACTGGGTGTTTCGTGTTGTCCGTTGCCTAATGTTTGTGATCGTTCAGTCTGTGCAGCCTTGAGCTGAAGACGGTATAAATTGTCTCTTTTTCTTTTTTAAATATGATTTCTAATACTCTCAAGTGGTCTTCTAACAAATTGCAAAAATGTTGTACGCAGTTATGTAAGCAATCACGGTAGTCGACACGTTTTTGCTGATATTCAGCAGCGCTTCCCTTAAACATGCACAACATGGGCGTTCGAACGAATGTCGAAAAGAAAAATGTTATTTGAATGCCACTGCTTCGCTAGGAAACATTACGGTTTTGTTTGTTTCTGTTCTGCTTTCACTGTATGTGTGTCACATTCGACATAACAGGCAAGATCAAACTATTCATGTTGTTTATGATCCGATGTCTGAATTCTATGCGAAACTCATGATTTATGCAAATGTCATCGTGTCAGACGACATTCAATTGACACTTTTTTGTGTTTGTCGACGTTCATTCTGAAGTTCACACAATATAAAAAATATACTAGCTAGAAATGCCTTGAAAACCATTCAATAAAAGTACTATAAAACTAATTATTTAGGTTTGGGTAACTAAATTTAATTAGGTTTTTCGACTGTGCTACTGGGCGTTGCATGCTAGTCCGTTGTCTAGTGTGGTGCTTCTTTCAAAGAGCAAATCGTCCAATGGAAGCATTAACGTGTCGGTGTCTTAAAAAAAAAAAAAAAAATAAAAAATTATTCTGGTCTGAACAAAAACGGGGAATTTTGTTGTAAAAATGCAAATTACAATTGGTCAGTGTTCAGTCAGACTAGATGATCTGTTGGCGTTCTAAATATACGTTGAGAACTCCATCGATTCTGAATTTTCCTATGCAATTTTTATACAGACATATTACCAAACAGATAAGTTCCATTATTACAGTAAATAATGCAAATAATTTAATACTTCGAACGCCTGGGACACCTTTCTCTAGAACCATTAAAAAACACCTGGTCCAGTCTGTCTGAACACCAATTGATGAAATTGTTCGATACAATAGAATAAGTGCTAGATAATTTAGGAAAATTACCTTTCGTTCAATCACTTTGAATTTTATTATATAAATTATATCGAAAAACTCCAAATTTAGCTTAAAAATATTGAAAAAAAAATCATTTTTCATAAAAATGTTGCTTTGTTGTACCTTATTTCGCCATTACGTTCCTAAACTCTAAACACTATTTATAAGTAATCAATGTAGTGTATATGTAAGGTGCAGGTGATCCAGTATTTGCCAACCCAATACTCAAAAGTATTTGCTTACCCAACATAGAAACAAATTTTGTGACTTGCTTTGTGACCGGCTCTTATATACTTCCTGTTCCTAGGAGGAACAAATAACTCCCCAATAATTTATGCGTACCATATTTTGGTATCATACCAAAATTAGGTATTGTTCAGTTGTCAATACTTTAATTTGGCATTATAATGGTATGAAAACAAATCTTTAAAACAGTTAAAAATACTTCATTGAGGTATTAAACAGCTATCGAGGTCTGCTGGAGGTATTGAACTACTATTGAAAAATTTCACTTTTATATGAAAATCCATCAAGTATTATTGAGGTATTACAATACCTGATCTAATTATGAGTTTGGTGTTCGTATAATATGGTTGAGATATTATTTGAGGTATTTTACCTCTTATGCAGAGCTCATTCATACCTAATTCAGGTTGTAAGTATTGGAAATTATCTGGTATGGAATACCTTAGTTTGATATTCAGAAGTTATTTTCTTCTGCTCGGGTAAGCATGCATTGAATATATGCATCTTTCAATGCATTGAATATATGCAGAAGTCCATATTGACTAATTTATAAAATATATTTGTCATTATGGTGGCAAAGGTTGGGTGACAAAAGTCGAAAGACAAAACATTGAATTCCAAAACGTCGAATGCCAAAACGTCGAAGGGACAGAACGTCGAAAAGAGAGGATTGGAAGGAAAACGAGAATTACTTGAGATTCTCTTCCGAAAGAATAAATAATTACACATGTGTCAAACGTTTTTCAATAGACCACAATGTGAACAAAATATGTGGATAACTATTTCAAATCGGAATTGAAAAATGACTGCCTTCAACGTTTTGTCCTTTCGACATTTTGTCCTTTTCGACGTTTCGGCATTCGATGTTTTGTCTTTCAACGTTCTGTCTTTCGACATTTTGTCCCTAAATCGGTGGCAAATACTGGTACACCTACTTTATTGTTCTTCTCCAAACTTATATATTTTTATGTGATTGAATGTTTTGGTTTCTGGTTCACTCTTTGTAATTATTGGATACAATTTCGTTTTTAGACATTTTGTTGAAGGGAAATTTGAACCTACATACACTACATAGGTCTACTCGAATTGCTAAATTTTCTGAAAAAAGTTCATGATTATCTGGATCACATGGCGAATTTCGTAGCATGGGAAAATTATTTTACAATTTAATAATTGACCACCGAAAGCATATAATGGTTTCTTATGGATAGCTTTTATCAATTTAATAGTAAGATGGGAGATAAATGTCTTTTGAACTAATATTGTCCTAATGAAAACGGAATACCAATCTATTCTCACTTTATTTTGTATATTTTCAGGCATTATGCAACAAGATAACGCCGAACAAGTGATATTAGATCCTAAGCTTATCGCAAAACACTATTTGAAAACATGGTTTTTTCTCGACCTTATTTCATCGATACCTCTAGACTATATTTTCCTCATATTCAATCAGGTATGTATTGTAATTTTCTAATAATAATTTTATAACCACATAAAAGAATGTTTAAATGTAGATTTATATTCGTTTCCATATTAACTTATCATATTACTGCATGGCATATAATGAGAATGAATTACTTATATAGAAATCAACAATTTCATATAGCTTCAACAAAACGAAAACAATTTGATTATTGCTTGATTTTTTAGAAACATTATTATTTCGCATGTTTTCAAGGTAATCACTATCCCACTAGTTCGTTTTTTTTTAATTGAAAGAGTTATTATACGACTAATACAGGGAATATCAGCTATATAATAGCACTATACTAGCCCATTGCTTGGATTATCTTGATATTTTACGCTGTGTGAAATAACTTTGAAGGAAAGTTGCAATCAGCAGAAAAAATATGTTAATATATAAATGATAAACATTTCAAAGTAGTTACATTGACATAATGAACAGTCGAAGTTACATTGACACAATGAACAATTTCAGCACATGTTTACTAGTCAATTGGCTAAATTTGTATATCGTATATGTTCGTTATATTAGTCCGGTAAAAAGAAAAGTTTTCAAAATTCTCTTTGTTGGAAGAATTTTAGATTCTTTATATTATAAACAAATCTATGATAAAACCAAATAACGTATTGTTAGAAAAAAAACTTATAACACTATGCAATTTTTGCTGCACACACTCGGTTAAATTACATTCAAAATTATTTACAGTAAAACCTCCATGAGTTGATGATCCATTACTCGATATAAAAATGAAATTTCGTGGTTACTATGATGGTCCCTTCAATCAGCCTTCCAAGGCATTTCTGTTCCATGAAATGATGGTCCCTTCAAATATCGAATTATGGCAGTTTGACTGTATGAACATGAATAAAACGAAGTAATAGATCAATTCTCGTTATCTGTTAAATTACAATAATTTTAATATAATGTTGTGCCTTTCGTTGTGTATTGCATAACGGACCAGGCGGGGAAGAAATTAGGAAGAGCCAAAGATAAGAAGTCTTGCGAATGCACTAAAGTTGTATGAAGCGAATTGAAACAACTATTTAACTGAACATGCAATATCAAGAAACATGTAAAAAGGGTCACTTCGGCTAATGGAAATAATCTTTTGAGAGTAAGTTTTTGATATAAATTTTAAGTATAAAATATCGAAACCTAGGTAATTCTTTGAAATTTCTTCTTGTAATCTTCTTGTAATCACACTCTGAATGTGTATTTGATTGTCGAATCGGGAGATGGAATTTCAAAAATTATATGTGTGCTAGACGTAAAGCCAGAAAGAAAAAGAAGAATATTATACTAATATCGATCCTGACTAGGAATCATTTTTTGAAATTCATATATTGGTTTCGGTTTATAGATGGAATTGTCAAAAGAGACTTATTTTTGGTTTAGGCTCAGATTCGGTTTAACTTTCAATTCTGTACAATCATATTATGTTCGGTGGCTTAGCCCCGCTCTTACATAAACGATGAAGTAAAAAGTCAACCAAACACTCACTGTACTGTGCTTTGACTAGAAGTTTCCTTGAAGAAGCACACCAATTTTGGATCCATTACTAGTTTTTGCCCCATTGTGGCCTACCTTGTGTGGAAATACGAAAACAGAATTCTTGTAAATTGAAAATTGGTATTTTGTCCCTAGTATGTTTCAAAGATATCGGAAAATCTCGCACGTGCTAGTACGTGAGTTTATCCAAGATGATCTTGTAAGTTCTTAAAGAACTTCTCAATTTCTTTTTCTTTCGGTGTTATTCAATAAATTTTTCGTTCCAGTGAGAACAAGATACCAAAATTTAGACGAAGATTATATAGTGCACAATATTATTAAAATTCTCTTTCACTTCAAACCACACAGTATATTTGCAATAAATTGATGAAGTTACTAAACGATTAAACATGCTGACTGTCTTTAGAGTTATACTTAAAATGTTTAATTTTCTTTTATTTAATTCGCTCGAACATTTTGCTCGGAATGATCTTATTTATTTATTATGCTACAGTATATCGCTCTATGCTTATATAACATATTGTAAATAACAAAACTGATCGCCATAATTAATCTTATGTATTGTATGCTGTTTTTTCGTAAATTTAAACATCTCCGCATAATGTAACAAAACTGAGTGCTCTCTCTTTTTCTTTTTCTTTCTAGATTCAAAAAAATAATCAGGTACATACCAAATAATAATTTAAATCTAATCATACTGTAACATCTTGTAGAGTGAAATTAATCAAATTATTGCTTTTCATATTCGGTTGATTTTCGATTCGAATTAAGTTAACAATTTAATCTAGAAGTCAGGATTTCAATATACTCAGCCCATGAAAACCCCTCATACTTTACGAAAAATAAAACGATTTAAATGCACAGCGACACTTCACCCCAGGCTTGAAAGTACAAAAGAGGAAAATAATAAGAAAATATTGGAAAATAAGATTTGAACGGAGTTTATAAGAAAATGGCATTTTTGGTATAAATGGTTGAAATAACAAATTTTCAATATCAATTACTTATGGATGCTCTCAAAGTTCGTAGATTTTTTAGATCTTATATTCAAAATGGTAAACAAGAAAGATGTGCAAGGTGTCTTCCATGAACCACGTAGATATAGCTCCCTCCCAAAATGGATACACAACTTATGGACGTTTCCGGTCAATAAAAAAAAAAACACAATATTTCAAAAAAGACCCGGTGCATTTTAGTATCATTAAAATAAATATGGAGTCACATCCGAAAAAACATACAAAAGTGGTTTGTATATATCTATGTGATATCTATGTGGCCAAAATTACTCAAAATTCACTTCCTCTAACCAAAGAAGTTTGACATGCCGCAAGGTAGGTTTCAGAGCAGATGTGTCTAATGTGGCCAAAATCCCTCAAAATGTTCTAATTTGGGCTAGTTCTGAAAAATCATGAAGTTTGATGTGTCGCAAGCTGAGTTTCATAATCAATATCAGGGTATCTCTATCTAACAAAAATCCTACCTCAATACGTCCCGGAATAACTCCGGAACCGTGTGGCCAAATCCAATTATTGGCTTAGATTTTCTACCTGACCGGTTCTTTTCAGTTATGATTTTTAATTGGTTCATAAGTACCCGAATCGTATGTTCAGAATATAAGGGTTGAGCTACATTGCGACATAAAAATAGTATGAATCAACTCAATAGTTATTTTTTAATGAACATTTGAACTCATAACTTGTCTTATATGAGCGGAATATGGTACCGTAATCCAGGGTAACATTGATCTTTTTTTTGGATATTTCTTTAAAAAAATCATTTGAAAATGCATATGCCGCAAGTTTCATATTTTTAAAACAAGTACTGGCACCCATTGCTCGTGTCTGTATACTGTATTTTGTTTTGTGAAAATTTGAAGCATGTTTAAAAGAGTGCTTCGAAAAGCTCAAGCAAGACGGCTCGTTTTCGGGACGCCGAGAAGTTTTGCTGGTGAGCTCGTTTCATGCTTATGATAACACATTTTTTCAAGAAAGCATTACTTTTGTGTAATATTCAAACAAACTTTGTATGGTTCGTTATTACATGTGTCGGCATCAAGATACACATATCTTTCTCTTTTTGACATTACTAAAAATATCTTTTGAATCGTTCAACATTATGAATGTTGACGTATTTTTTTAAACAAAAAACTTTTACCTTCTACCTTATACCAAATACTTTCCATCTCGAGACAAAAATGCACAGTAATACTCATATGTAATTTTCAAACAAACTATGTATGGTTCGTCACTACAAGTGTCGGCATAATTCCTTTTTCATATAATTTAAAATATATACATTTATTTTTCTGTTTTCGCCATTAATAAAAAATCTTTTGAATGGTTCGACACTGCAGATGTTGACGTATTTTTTAAATCTTCTACCAAAAACTTCTCGAGACAAAAATACAAAAGTAGCTTTAAGTATAAGCCGTATTTTCACCCCTTTTCCATGGATAGCAACACCGACCAAAGGTGACTCCCAGATATTTTCCTCCCTCACTAATAAACACCCTTCTCGTGGTGATTCTGGAGATGCAGAGGTATTCTCGGTCTCTAGAAGCAACAATCATTACACCCTAACATTCCTTCCCCATCCCAACTGAATGTAAGGAATTGGACGGCGCCGTTATTGATCAATAATATTAGATCTGCTAAAATTGCACCTCGAGAGTAAGCGGAAACTCCCACCCCTTATTCATTTGGATCATAGTGCAATGATTACCAGTTCCTATCAATCACGGAGTAGCAACCATTGACATGTAGAGTCAGTCTATGCTATGCTATGCTGAAAATTTAAAGCATGTTTAAAAAAATGTTTTAAGTTATTTTTATATTTAGCTGATATGGGGTAACATTAATAGAAAGAAGAGAATCACCATTCATGCATTGAAAATATTTCATCCATAAATATTGATTCGAACTTTTTACGAGGAGGGTCATTGCGATCAATGTTACCCCGGATTACGGTACATTATTATTATTATTATTTATTATGGAGATTTTAACTACAAAGTCATTCGCCTTAAGAGAAAAAAGGATTATGGTACATGAAATGACTTCTGCTCGTTTGTTGTTTTCCCTATTTTCCAGACAACGGAGCGGTTTCCAATCTTGTATTCATTGAAAATAATAGAAAAAAAATCCCAGAACTAACAATTCGATCAAGGTTCTAACTGTCTTAAAATAGCCAACGCGTTTTACAAAAAGTAAAAAAAGGTTTACCACATTTTTTTTTAATTTCGCTATTACGCTTACCGAAAGCAGTACCCTTAAATGATTGTGTGATTTCATGGAAGTGTACACTTTATCACAGTTTGTGACTGCAAAACGCAATCTTTCATTTTGACATTATGAAGAGTTACTCCAAAAATTAGTCTTCTGGACCAACCCATCATATGTGTATTTTTTCAATTCATGACTCAAAAGGATAGTTGATATTGCAAAACAGCTCGTCACATAATAAAATATCATCACTGGCACTAAAAATTAACACATTTGTTTTGAAACATCTCTACAAGAAAAGTGGATCAACACAAAATTAATGTTGGTTAACTTTTGTTTTGTGAGAAAAATAAAAGAATTCTTGATCGCTGTGTGAAGATTACTCGACGATTGTATTACTTAATTTTAGCGTGCAGGATGTGCTATGGTGTGTTGGTCAGAAGATCTACATTTTGTGTGAATCGTGCTCAATTTTTTGTAACTTTGTTTAACAATATAAGTCATATTCTTATTGCTTTCGTTAAATTGAGTTCAGATATTTATAGTTGATTTAGATATGATCATTGATTAATAGTCAAACCATTTAAATTATAAATAAGTATTCAGAAAAGCAATAGGAATAAATTATGATATGCTTAGAAATTTAAATAAATCCAGAAGGATAGGTATTTCAATTTACTATATTCGACTGATTTTTTTTCAGGATTTCTCCGATTCATTTCAAATACTCCACGCTGGCAGGGCATTGCGAATACTTAGGCTAGCCAAATTATTATCTTTGGTGAGGTTACTACGGTTGTCCCGGTTGGTTCGATACGTTTCACAATGGGAAGAAGTATATGTAAGTATTACACTTTTTTTTCTTAATTTTTGCTGATTAACCTTGGAAGATGAAAATGTAAACTTTGTTTAACTCCGAAATAATCTCACACGCATAGCATGTTGATTTACGTAGAAATTCGCAACACTCTATTTATGTTGAACAAGGTACAAATTATGACATTGGGTTTGCTTCAAAATTGGTACGTTGAAATAAAATGCTGCATCATATTTTTTAAATGTAATAATTTTACACCAATGGCTTACAATTTATGCATTAAATTAAATGTATACGAAAAAAAACATTAATTCTAATGTTTTGCCATAATTTGTTAATTTTGAAGCGAGTGAAGCAAAACCTTATTTTTCTCATTGTACGAACATACTCGTAAACATCACAGCCACGTTCATGATCCATATTTTCACTAAACATCTGCATTGAGTACATAAGCAATTTCGTCTAATGTTTTGCCGTATATACAAAAACTTCTGCGGAAAAGGTAGAAAAAAATTCTAGTTTCCTAATTAGTATGGTAAGCTTCACCTTGATAAGAATTGCGCCGAATGTCATTACAGGTATACCTCGATTAAGGGGACGCCTGTAATGTGACCTATCCTACGCTGGTATTTAGCAGACTTGCAGACGGAAGCTCACAATGTAGCTGTCCATCGAGATTTACCTGTAATATAAATACTGTGACCATCCGTTCATTGCAACATGTTTACATTGCAATAACCGTATCCCATTCGTTGATTGCAATGCATATGCGACGTCAAAGTGACACTAAGATTCATTCAAGTGGATTTGACAGTTGGCAGTTAATTGCTTTTTAATTGCAAAATATGCGACTGATGGACTTGTAATTAAGAAGCGTTGCAAAATATAATTGTTCGCTGTAAGTTTGTTCAAAATGCCGACAATTGTGAGTTTCCGACAATCGGTTCTAGTTTTATGGAAGAAACACTCAATAGTTATATGGGAAAATGACCCCCAATAGATCATTTACGAGGTATATTTTGGCAAAAAGTTTTTGCGACTACAAGAAAATGAAAATGCTTCATAGAAAATCAAAAACTATTCCAAATAGGGAGTCGATACCGGTTACGGATCCTTCGTGTATTATGGACCCCCACAGAAAAACATATAATTAACACTCAAAGCAACCTTTCTCCTAAAAAAAAAATCCACCGCGGAAGTTCGTTTGCATTGTTAGGCAAAATATTTGGTCTGACTGAGGTACATAAATACAAATATTCAAACAGTTTTGTATATGAAACCTAACAATAATCAGCTATTCCACGTGGGTCTATAATAGGCACGAGGGCAGCGAGCCGGATAACATGGGAATCAAGTGTCAATTGTCAAATTTGTAAACATTCCAATTATGGACACAGGCGGTGTCCATAATAAACATAAGGACAACGGAAATGTTGCTTGACGACTGGATGTTGCAGCTATGAAACGTGGTGTTTTCGGCCATTGCAGTCTAGAACAGTTTTGCTTCAATATCTGACGGTTTCGGTAATTTATTTTACCTTTTTCAAGGATTAGAAATTACGTTCTCTCGTATATATATATATATATATATATATATATATATATATATATATATATATATATATATATATATATATATATATATATATATATATATATATATATATATATATGGCAGTGCTCTACATTCATTTGTCCATACAAGAAAAAAATGAAAGCGCTAACTTTCATTTATTTCATGTATGGACAAATGAATGTAGAGTACTGCCATATATGAACAAGGGAACGTAGTTTCTAATCCTTGAAAAAGGTAAAATAATTTACCGATACCGTCGGATATTGAAGCAAAACTGTTCTTGCTGCTCTCAATGACTGCAACGGCCGAAAACACCACGTTTCATAAGGACAACAGTTTTCCATATTGCATATTACGTTGGAAAAATTGAATTATTTTGGTTTGAAGGCGTTTTTTATAGATTTCTTGCACCTCTAGCAAAAGCTAGAAACATTCACCGTCCACGGCTGTCTGGGCGCCGATAAGGATTTGGCTCTGTGGTTCTCATTCTTATGTCTACTAAAACTACTCCGGTTTGCTTGAGTTGCTTGAGAAAGAGGAAAAAAGGGT